>NC_088405.1:5090594-5095594 GCF_034236695.1 Oncorhynchus nerka
CCGGCGGGGGGGTTGAGGACAGCCAGTTTATGCCACAAGGAAGATGCCACCAGGTTGTTGATTATCAGCACCCTCCCTCTATATGACACTTGGGACAGGAGCCACCTCCACCTGGCCAGTCTTGACACCACTGCCTGTGACAGCCCCTCCCAGTTCTTGCTGACCCACCTCTCCGAGCCCAGGTACACCCCCAACACTTTAAGCCCTTCACAACCCCACTGCAAACCCCCTGGAAGCAGAGGAGGAGCCCTATCCCCCCATGCCCCACATAACAGAGCTTTGCTCTTTCCCCAGTTTACCTTAGCTGATGAAGCTCCCTCGTACACCTTCAGACTGGTCTCTAGTTCCTGCATATCTTGCCCATCCCTGACCATCACAGAAACATCATCTGCATATGCTGAGACTGCTATTCCTGTCACCACATCCATGCCTATCCAGCACACTCCCCGCAGTCTCCTGCGTAGCAGTCCTAAAAAAGGCTCAATGGCTATTGTGTACAGCTGCCCAGATAGAGGGCATCCTTGTCTAATGCCCCGTCTCACCCAGACTGGCCTACTGAGCCCCCCCTCCCACCTTAACCATACATGACGCCCCAGCATACAACAGCTTCACACAGGTCACAAAACTCTTCCCAAACCCAAACACAGACATCACATTAAACAGATACTCATGATCCACTCTATCAAAAGCCTTCTCTTGATCTAAAGAGACCAGTCCAAAGTTCACATTAGAACCTCTCGACAAGTCCAACATGTCCCTAATCAAGAACAAGTTGTCCGTGATTGAGCGTCCCGGTACACAATATGTCTGGTCCTTGTGTATTATAGAGTCCAGATGGGACTTCAGTCTGTTAGAGAGGACCTTGGCAAAAATCTTGTAGTCCGCACAGAGTAATGCCACAGGCCTCCAGTTCTTAAGTTCACACAAGTCCCCTTTTTTGGGCAGGAGAGTCAGAGCCGCCCGACGGCAGCTCATCGGCAACTCTCCTACCCCGACGCATTCACGCAACAGAAATCCTGTCCAATTGTTCCCCAGAATTTTTTGTAAAATTCCACTGGAAGTCCATCGACCCCGGGTGCACGACCGGGGCACATCTGGGTTACTGCCTCTGCCAGTTCATGTGACAACAGAGGAATGTCCATTTCATCCCTCTGTGCCCGAGAGAGCTTAGGGAGTCCTGCGAACATGACCTGAGCACACATAGGATCACACATTTCTGCCCTATACAATTCAGTATAAAACTCCACAGTCCGCTCCCGCATCTCCCCCACCACAGAGGTCACCCGCCCATCAGACAGCCGTAGACAATGCATACCCTTGGCTTCACTGCTCTGTCTTTCCAAACCAAAGAAGAAGGAGCTGGGAGCATCCATCTCCTTGAGCATGGAGAACCTAGCTCTTACAAGTGCTCCTTTTGCTTTAACCTGGAAAAAACTGCCCAGGTCCCTACGTAATTCGGCTAAGTTAGCCTGGAGGCCTACATTGCCTTGCCCCACCATCTCTACCTCCATCTCACTAATACACCGCTCTAGTTCCCCCAATACTCTCCTAGCCTCTGAGGATGAGAGAGCTGTGTACTGTTGACAGAAAAGCCGAATTTGCACTTTCCCCACATCCCACCATTGACGCAGAGACTCATACTCCTCTCTTCGCTGCCCCCATCTTTCCCAAAAAGTCTGGAAACCTGAGCAAAAAGTGGCATCTTGTAAGAGCTTTACATTGAACTTCCAATAAGGTGCCTGCCGGGGCCCTGGTGAAATAGACAGCCGAGCCATGGTTATGTGGTGATCCGAAAACCCCACTGGGAGAATGGTAGCACCCAGCAGCCTATTGCTCTGATTCCTGGACATGTAAAAACGATCAAGTCGAGCTGCACTCACCCTAGCCCCAAAAACCTTCACCCACGTATACTGTCTTGTGTTTGGATGTTTAGTTCTCCAAACATCCACTAGGTCAAACTGATTAAAGATGTCCCTTAACACTCCCACTGACACTGAATGAGGCTCTTCCCCATTTCTGTCTTTTGTAAAATCCATTGTACAGTTCCAGTCACCTCCGATCACCAGCGTCTCCTCAGGCGCTACTTGTGAGAGTTCCTGTCTAAGACTCACAAATAGAACCCCTCTTTCTCTCCCTGTGTTAGGCGCATACACATTTATAAAGACAAAACCATGTTGTTAATTTCTGCTCTGCTCTACAAGCAACCTACCCCTACACACCTCCTTTGAGGAGCAAATTTTTACAGCCAGACCCGGTGCAAAAAGGACTGCCACCCCTGCACTAAGATTTGTCCCATGGCTCAACACACTTGCCCCTTTCCACCAGAGCCCCCAATCAACTTCATTCACCACATCACTATGCGTCTCCTGCAGAAACAACACCTGTACTTTTTTTTGTTTTACATATTCACCCAACACACTCCTCTTTCCCGCATCTCTGGCGCCATTTATATTGAGCGAGCCTACCCGAAGAGTCTCCATAAGAAGTGGGAGAAAAGCCAGCAGAGAAATAGACCAATAGCAAAGCTCAAAAAGCCCCAGTGTCAGTAAGAAATTAAACATTTAAACAGTGTCTGAAGGTAAACCTTTACGCACTGTTGTGACCCACTTCCTCAACCTAAACCGTTTCCTGGGTGAGAGGACACCATGCCCCTCATTTCTCATAGCATGTTGTACTGATCTTACAAACTTTCTAGGATCAGGAAAAAAAGCCTCAAGATTAACTTTTTTCCCCTTAGTCTCATTCAGGAACCTTGTCAGTTCTCTCAATGTGTACTTAGACCCCTCTGGTTGACTGGCTGTCAGCTCCGGGCCAATTGAAGAGGAGTCTGAAAAAAATAACTCCTCATCCTCTTCCTCAGACTCACTTTCCTCCTCTTCTCTATCTCCCACCCTGACCACCTGCCCTTTCTCTCTGGTTAGGGCCTCACCCACAGCAACAGGCAACATTTCCATGGTGCCTTTGTCCACACCCTTTTTCCTTTTCCTCTTGACACCCTCCTCCTCCCCCCCTAATCTCTTACACTTCCCCACTATACTCTCCTCATCCACTAGAATAACCTGACTAGACGCAGTATCATCTGCACCACCCTCCATAGCATGACTAGGGCCAGCCTCAGCTACACCACCCTCCATAGCATGACTAGGGCCAGCCTCAGCTACACCACCCTCCATAGCATGACTAGGCCCAGCCTCAGCTACACCACCCTCCATAGCATGACTAGGGCCAGCCTCAGCTACACCACCCTCCATAGCATGTCTAGGCCCAGCCTCAGCTACACCACCCTCCATAGCATGACTAGGGCCAGCCTCAGCTACACCACCCTCCATAGCATGTCTAGGCCCAGCCTCAGCTACACCACCCTCCATAGCATGTCTAGGCCCAGCCTCAGCTACACCACCCTCCATAGCATGACTAGGGCCAGCCTCAGCTACACCACCCTCCATAGCATGACTAGGGCCAGCCTCAGCTACACCACCCTCCATAGCATGACTAGGCCCAGCATCATCTGCACCACCCTCCATAGCATGACTAGGGCCAGCCTCAGATACACCACCCTCCATAGCATGACTAGGGCCAGCCTCAGCTACACCACCCTCCATAGCATGACTAGGGCCAGCCTCAGCTACACCACCCTCCATAGCATGACTAGGCCCAGCATCATCTGCACCACCCTCCATAGCATGACTAGGGCCAGCCTCAGCTACACCACCCTCCATAGCATGACTAGGGCCAGCCTCAGCTACACCACCCTCCATAGCATGACTAGGGCCAGCCTCAGCTACACCACCCTCCATAGCATGACTAGGGCCAGCCTCAGCTACACCACCCTCCATAGCATGACTAGGGCCAGCCTCAGCTACACCACCCTCCATAGCATGACTAGGGCCAGCCTCAGCTACACCACCCTCCATAGCATGACTAGGGCCAGCCTCAGCTACACCACCCTCCATAGCATGACAGGCCCAGCATCATCTGCTCCATAGCATGACTAGGGCCAGCCTCAGCTGCACCACCCTCCATAGTCAGCCTCAGCTACCCCACCATCTCTAGCCTGAGGGACCAGCCTCTGCTTCTCCACCATCTCTAGCCTGACTAGACCCAGCCTCAGCTACCCTACCATCTCTAGCCTGACTAGACCCAGCCTCTGCTTCTCCACCATCTCTAGCCTGACTAGGCCCAGCCTCATCTACACCACCATCTCTAGACTGACTAGGCCCAGCCTCTGCTGTCTGCATCTCCTTACCCCCTGCATTTTGACCTCGATTTCCCCCACTTGCGCTTGTACCCTCACCTTGTCTATGGCCTTTATGTGGGCACGCAAAGCTCTTGTGCCCCAAATCCCCACATTCAAAACACCGTAGACTATCTGTGCTGGCAAAACCTGCATAGAGCCCCTCCCCATGCCTCACTTTGAAATGCACATCTAGCTGTTGCTCATTATTGTTCAGAAACATAAACACTTGCCTCCTGAACGAAACAACGTGCTTAACGGCATCTGCCTGAAAACCTGCTGACAGTACACGGAAACCGCTAGCAAACTTACCAAAACGACTCAGCTCTTTCCTAATTTGATCATCCGTAATAAACGGAAATTTGCCACTACAACTCTTGTTGAAGGGGTAGAGAGAGGTGAAATTGACACCAACACATCCCTTACAAATATTCCGCTAGCAATTAGCCTACCGACCAAATTAGCCCTTTTCATGAACACAACCACAGCTTTGTTCATTCTAGAAGCATAATGTATAAACTCAGCTCCTACCTGTTCACCGACCACGAGCAGAACCTCCTCCACCTTAACTCCGTTCTCAGGAACACACCTGAATCCAGGTGCGCACACTACACCTTCCAACCCCCAGGAAAGTTACTCTGTCCTCTTCCAACCGCTAAAAACAAATATTGCATTAATCCTCCACCATAGAAAATAACATGTAAAGAAAAGAATCAAGAAAGTTAGTTAGGATAGAGCTCTCCACACCAAACACCCAAACTCCAAA
>NC_088405.1:5098094-5113094 GCF_034236695.1 Oncorhynchus nerka
ACCGGATATTTTCCCTTCCAATGGAAAGAATCTTTTGGAATGTCTTATCCATCCTCTGCAGGCGTCTACTGTGATGTCCTCACATGCTGCATCCATTGCAGCCAGCAGGGTCATCTGTGTGTGTGGCTGACGATCGTACACCTTCCACCTCCATGTTGAAAATAACTACTCAATTGGGTTAAGGAATGGTGAATAAGGTGGGAGGAATTCTATGAGCATCCTCGGGTGGGTCACAAACCATTGCCTTATGTTTGATCGATGGAAACTCACATTATCACAAATTACCACATACAAATCCTCTCTAAGCAGACCCCTCTCATCATCAGGGATGAGAGCCCCGTAGAGAGTCTCTAAAAAGTTGAGTAGATGCTAGGTGTTGTATCGCCCTATAAGGTGGATATGGGTTAGGACACCATGCTCCGAAATAGCAGCACACATGGTGATATTTCCTCCCCGTTGGCCTGGCAAATCCACAGTAGCTCTGTTGTGACCGATGATATTCCGATCCCGCCTTCTGCATTTGGTCAGGTTGAAGCCAGCCTCATCCACGTATACAAAGTTGTGAGAGGGTTCACTTGATTCCAACTCCATTATACGCTATATCCCAGAACACACAGTTGAATTTGTTTTGGTAAGGAAGAGTGACATAAAATGTACATATATTGTATGTTCCTTCCACAGCAATGGAAATGTGTGCAGTTTATGTTTACTGTACTATGTATCACTATAAAATGTTGCTGTAAAGTAGTTACATAGATATATGTTTTACCTGTACATACTGGTACCGTAGCTCCTTAACTCTGTCCTCATTCCTTTGGAATGGTACACGGTACAGCTGTTTCATACTCATCTGGTTTCTATGCAGCACCCTGTCGATGGTTGAGATGCTAACCGTATGGATGTTTTCAAAGACATTGTTGTCCTCTATAATGGTCCTTTGTATTTCCCTGAGTCTCATGGCATTGTTTACTCGGACCATGGTGCAAATAGCCTCCTCCTGTTGAGGTGTGAAAAGGCGTCCTCTGCCACCGGTTTCAGGTAATCTTGCAGTCCTATGTGGGGAAATGCAGTGATGCATCGCACACTTTCACAGAGACAAAAACTATGCGAACACACATTTTACTGTAAAACATACAGGTGGGTGCATGTAAGGTGCAGTGTGTATCTGTATAGAGTATATTTCTGTATGCTGTGAAATACAAGTGGACTACTGTAATATGAAGCATTGTAGGAAGTATACAGTATACTGCTTATATACAGTAACAGTGCACTGTACATTGGTGGACATACCTGTTCTCTCTTCGAAACGTTTGAACTATTGAGGACACGGTTGATCTCCCAATATTCAGCTGCACTCTTCGACCCGTCTCAGCCATTGTAAGGCCATGATTGACGACATGATCTACAATAGTGGCCCTTATGTCATCAGATATGCGCCTATGTCCTCTTCTGCCTCTTCCTCTGTTTTGCCTTCCACCACGCATCCTTGCTCCTCTTCTTCCTCCTCTTGGCTGTTGACCCTGTTCGTTTCCTGGTCCATCCATTATTGGAAAATTGCACCTCTGTGTTGTGGTCTGTCTATATATGCTTGCCAATTGATTCTTCATGAGATGCAACTTTGAGCAATTTAGACAACTGGTTGATTGTTGGTTGAACTAACACTTTACATTCCTTCATGAGTGAGGGTCAATTTCACCTGCACGATTCATCAATTCATGTTTTTGTACAAAAGGTCTAATAGAAATGTGTAAAACTATGCTTGACAGTTTATGACAAATAGTTCAACAATTTTGCATGTAATGGCTTATGCAAGGAACGAATGCCTAGATGTTTTGAGGGGTAAGACTATTCAACAGAGAACCATCTACTATATTTTGATCAACATGACATGAGCAATTGATAATGTGGAAAAAAGCTGACACTTGTACATTATCAATTGCAATTTGTTCAAAAGGAATAAGAAATTGCTTTAATGATATGCACAAGTGACTAGATGATTTGGAATTTGTACAAGTAGTATCAAGAATTGCACTTTTGATCTAAGAAATGCACCAAAGCGACTGAGAAAAACTGTAATCTTTGGGGGGTCAGTGGCAGGTAAACTAGTGGTTAGAGCATTGGGCCAGTAACCGAAAGGTTGCTAGATCGAATCCCTGAGCTGACCAGACAGACAGACAGACAGGCAGACAGACAGACAGACAGACAGACAGACAGACAGACAGACAGACAGACAGACAACACTCAATGCCTGACTGAGTCACTCTGGACAGACCAGCCAACTGGCCCCAACAATATCCTTTCCTCAGGGCTATAAGCTGGTGTCTCACAATGGAGAATGAGGAGGGCTTTAACTAGTCCCTGTACAAGCATATTCATGGTGACCCATTTCTGCTGACAGACAGACAAACAGTAGCGTGCATCCTATTCCCTAAGTATACCCTACATTACTCATCTCAGATGTACAGTGGGGCAAAAAAGTATTTAGTCAGCCACCAATTGTGCAAGTTCTCCCACTTAAAAAGATGAGAGAGGCCTGTAATTTTCATCATAGGTACACTTCAACTATAACAGACAAAATTAGAAAAAAAATATCCAGAAAATCACATTGTAGGATTTTTAATGAATTTATTTGCAAATTATGGTGGAAAATAAGTATTTGGTCAATAACAAAAGTTTATCTCAATACTTTGTTATATACCCTTTGTTGGCAATGACAGAGGTCAAACGTTTTCTGTAAGTCTTCACAAGGTTTTCACACACTGTTGCTGGTATTTTGGCCCATTCCTCCATGCTGATCTCCTCTAGAGCAGTGATGTTTTGGTCTGTTGCTGGGCAACACAGACTTTCTACTCCCTCCAAAGATTTTCTATGGGGTTGAGATCTGGAGACTGGCTAAGCCACTCCAGGACCTTGAAATGCTTCTTACGAAGCCACTCCTTCGTTGCCCGGGTGGTGTGTTTGGGATCATTGTCATGCTGAAAGACCCAGCCACGTTTCATCTTCAATGCCCTTGCTGATGGAAGGAGGTTTTCACTCAAAATCTCACGATACATGGCCCCATTCATTCTTTCCTTTACACAGATCAGTCGTCCTAGTCCCATTGCAGAAAAACAGCCCCAATGCATGATGTTTCCACCCCCATGCTTCACAGTAGGTATGGTGTTCTTTGGATGCAACTCAGCATTCTTTGTCCTCCAAACACGACGAGTTGAGTTTTTACCAAAAAGTTATATTTTGGTTTCATCTGACCATATGACATTCTCTCAATCTTCTTCTGGATCATCCAAATGCTCTCTAGCAAACTTCAGATGGGCCTGGACATGAATTGGCTTAAGCAGGGGGACACGTCTGGCACTGCAGGGTTTAAGTCCCTGGCGGCGTAGTGTGTTACTGATGGTAGGCTTTGTTACTTTGGTCCCAGCTCTCTGCACTTTACATTCCTTCATGAGTGAGGGTCAATTTCACCTGCACGATTCATCAATTCATGTTTTTGTACAAAAGGTCTAATAGAAATGTGTAAAACTATGCTTGACAGTTTATGACAAATAGTTCAACAATTTTGCATGTAATGGCTTATGCAAGGTCATTCACTAGGTCCCCCCGTGTGGTTCTGGGATTTTTGCTCACCGTTCTTGTGATGAGAGGCTGATTCCTTCTAGACTGAGGGAGAGATGGGACTGATGAGAGACTGATTCCTTCTAGACTGAGGGAGAGATGGGACTGATGAGAGGCTGACTCCTTCTAGACTGAGGGAGAGATGGGACTGATGAGAGGCTGACTCCTTCTAGACTGAGGGAGAGATGGGACTGATGAGAGGCTGACTCCTTCTAGACTGAGGGAGAGATGGGACTGATGAGAGACTGATTCCTTCTGGACTGAGGGAGAGCTGGGACTCGAGAGAAGAGAGCTGGAGGAGCGCTGGTGATGACAGGGGATGTGCTCCTTTGAGAGAGCTCAACCACTGGGGATGTGGATGTGTGTGTGTATGTGTGTGTGTGTGTTTGTAGTGGCTCTGACAGGGTGAGATCTCCCAGAGAGAGCCAGGGGAAGATGAAGCCTGGGAGGGTTTTAACAGAGCAACAGCAGGGTTGGAGAACCGAGCAGAGAGCATGTCCCCTTATGTCAAAATCTAATCACATTTTATTGGTCACATACACATGGTTAGTAGATGTTATTGGTCACATATACATGGTTAGCAGATGTTAATGGTCACATACACATGGTTAGCAGATGTTATTGGTCACATACACATGGTTAGCAGATGTTAATGGTCACCTACACATGGTTAGCAGATGTTAATGGTCACCTACACATGGTTAGCAGATGTTATTGGTCACATGGTTAGCAGATGTTAATGGTCACATACACATGGTTAGCAGATGTTAATGGTCACCTACACATGGTTAGCAGATGTTAATGGTCACATACACATGGTTAATATATGTTATTGGTCACATACACATGGTTAGCAGATGTTATTGGTCACATGGTTAGCAGATGTTAATGGTCACATACACATGGTTAGCAGATGTTAATGGTCACATATACACATGGTTAGCAGATGTTATTGGTCACATACACATGGTTAGCACATGTTATTGGTCACATACACATGGTTAGCAGATGTTATTGGTCACATACACATGGTTAGCACATGTTATTGGTCACATACACATGGTTAGCACATGTTATTGGTCACATACACATGGTTAGCAGATGTTATTGGTCACATACACACGGTTAGCACATGTTATTGGTCACATACACATGGTTAGCAGATGTTATTGGTCACATACACATGGTTAGCAGATGTTATTGGTCACATACACATGGTTAGCAGATGTTATTGGTCACCTACACATGGTTAGCAGATGTTATTGGTCACATACACATGGTTAGCAGATGTTAATGGTCACATACACATGGTTAGCAGATGTTATTGGTCACATACACACGGTTAGCACATGTTATTGGTCACATACACATGGTTAGCAGATGTTATTGGTCACATACACATGGTTAGCAGATGTTATTGGTCACATGGTTAGCAGATGTTATTGGTCACATACACATGGTTAGCAGATGTTATTGGTCACATACACATGGTTAGCAGATGTTAATGTGAGGGTAGCGAAATGCTTGTGCTTCTAGTTCCGACAGTACAGTAATATCTAACCAGTAATATCTAACAATTCCACAACAACAACCTAATACACACAAATCTAAAGGGGTGAATGAGAATATGTCCATATAAGTATATGGATGAGTGATGGCTGAGCGGCATAGGCAAGATGCAGTAGATGGTATAAAATACAGTATATACATGTGATATGAGTAATGTAGGATATGTAAACATTATTATAGTGCCATTATTTAGAGTGACATTGTTTAAAGAGGCCAGTGATTTGGGTCAGTGTGTTGGCAGCAGCCTCTCTGAGTTAGTGGTGGCTGTTTTTCAGTCTGATGGCCTTGAGATAGAAGCTGTTTTTCAGTCTCTCTGTGTTAGTGACAGCTGTTTAACAGTCTGATGGCCTTGAGATAGACGTTTTTCAGTCTCTCGGTCCCAGCTTTGATGCACCTGTACTGACCTCGCCTTCAGGATGATAGCGGGGTGAACAGGCAGTGGCTCAGGTGGTTGTTGTCCTTGATTATATTTTTGGCCTTCCTGTGACATCAGGTGCTGTAGGTGTCCTGGAGGGCAGGTAGTTTGCCCCCGGTGATGCGTTGTGCAGACCTCACTACCCTCTGGAGAGCCTTACGGTTGCCGTACCAGGCGGTGATACCGCCTGACAGGATGCTCTCGATTGTGCATCTATAAAGGTTTGTCAGGGTTTTACGTAACAAGACACATTTCTTCAGCCTCCTGAGGTTGAAGAGGCTTTGTTGCGCCTTCTTCACCACACTGTCTGTGTGGGTGGATCAATTCAGTTTGTCTGTGATGTGTACGCACAGGAACTTCAGACTTTCCACCTTCTCCAAGGCTGTCTCTTCGATGTGGATAGAGGGGGTGCTCCCTCTGCTGTTTCCTGAAGTCCCCATTCACACATGTACCTGCAGGCACACACACACACACGCGCACGCACACGCACGCACGCACACACACACACACACACACACACACACACACACACACACACACACACACACACACACACACACACACACACACATATACACACACACACACACACACACACACACACACACACACACACACACACACACACGCGCACACACACACTACTGGTTGCACACCGTGTGTCTTACTCCTCTCAGCAGCATTACTGCAGTGTATGAATGGCCAACTTCCCAGTGCTCTCCTTCCCCTAGGCCCTGAACAGCCAAGGACATTTACACAGAGACCATAGAGGGAGAGGGGAGGAGGAGGGAGGGAGAGAGAGGGGGGGGACTCCTCTCTCATTAGAATCCTGCCATCAGTCTTTCCCTCAGGAGGGAGGAAGAGGTAGAGGGGGAGGGAGGGGGAGGGATGAGGGAGAGGTGGGGGGGGGGGACATGTCAGCTTTTATTAATCACCCAAGGAATGATTATTGACCCAGACCCTCTACCACAATGCCAGGATTACACAACACAGGGCAGGGGAGAGGAGGGCAGGAGAGGGGAGGGGAGAGCAGGAGAGGGAGGGGAGGGGAGAGCAGGAGAGGGGAGGGCAGGACAGGGGAGAGCAGGAGAGGGGAGGGGAGGGGAGGGCAGGAGAGGGGAGGGCAGGACAGGGGAGGGCAGGAGAGGGGAGGGCAGGACAGGACAGGGGAGGGCAGGACAGGACAGGGGAGGGCAGGAGAGGGCAGGAGAGGGGAGGGCAGGACAGGGGAGGGCAGGGCAGGGGAGGGCAGGACAGGACAGGACAGGGGAGGACAGGACAGGACAGGAGAGGGCAGGACAGGACAGGGGAGGGCAGGGCAGGGGAGGGCAGGACAGGACAGGACAGGGGAGGGCAGGACAGGAGAGGGGAGGGCAGGGGAGGGCAGGACAGGGCAGGACAGGACAGGACAGGGGAGGGCAGGAGAGGGGAGGGTGTGGCTTCTTTTACACATGACACATTCCTCTGTTCTCCTCTGGTCTCCTCTAGTCTCCTCTGGTCTCTGTCCTCCTCTGTCCTCCTCTGGTCTCCTCTAGTCTCCTCTGTTCTCCTCTAGTCTCCTCTGGTCTCTATTCTCCTCTGTCCTCCTCTGGTCTCCTCTAGTCTCCTCTGTTCTCCTCTAGTCTCCTCTGGTCTCTGTTCTCCTCTAGTCTCCTCTGGTCTCTGTTCTCCTCTGTCCTCCACTGGTCTCCTCTAGTTTCCTCTAGTCTCCTCTGGTCTCTGTTCTCCTCTGTCCTCCTCTGGTCTCCTCTAGTCTCCTCTGTTCTCCTCTAGTCTCCTCTAGTCTCCTCTGTTCTCCTCTAGTCTCCTCTGTTCTCCTCTAGTCTCCTCTAGTCTCCTCTAGTCTCCTCTAGTCACCTCTGTTCTCCTCTGTCCTCCTCTAGTCTCCTCTAGTCTCCTATAGTCTCCTCTGTTCTCCTCTAGTCTCCTCTGTTCTCCTCTAGTCTCCTCTAGTCTCCTCTGTTCTCCTCTAGTCTCCTCTGGTCTCTGTTCTCCTCTGTTCTCCTCTGGACTCCTCTGTTCTCCTCTAGTCTCCTCTGTTCTCCTCTATTCCCCTCTAGTCTCCTCTAGTCTCCTCTGTTCTCCTCTAGTCTCCTCTAGTCTCCTCTGTTCTCCTCTAGTCTCCTCTAGTCTCCTCTGTTCTCCTCTAGTCTCCTCTGTTCTCCTCTAGTCTCCTCTGTTCTCATCTAGTCTCCTCTGTTCTCCTCTAGTCTCCTCTAGTCTCCTCTGGTCTCCTCTAGTCTCCTCTGGTCTCCTCTGATCTCTGGTCTCCTCTATTCTCCTCTGATCTCTGTTCTCCTCTAGTCTCCTCTGTTCTCCTCTAGTCTCCTCTGATCTCCTCTAGTCTCCTCTGTTCTCCTCTAGTCTCCTCTGATCTCTGTTCTCCTCTAGTCTCCTCTGTTCTCCTCTGTTATCCACTGTTCTCATCTAGTCTCCTCTAGTCTCCTCTGTTCTCCTCAGGTCTCCTCTGGTCTCTGTTCTCCTCTAGTCTCCTCTAGTCTCTTCTAGTCTCCTCTGTTCTCATCTAGTCTCCTCTGTTCTCATCTAGTCTCCTCTGTTCTCCTCTTGTCTCCGCTGTTCTCCTCAGGTCTCCTCTGGTCTCTGTTCTCCTCAGGTCTCCTCTGGTCTCTGTTCTCCTCTGTTTTCCTCTGTTCTCCTCCGTTCTCCTCTATTCCCCTCTAGTCTCCTCTAGTCTCCTCTGTTCTCCTCTAGTCTCCTCTAGTCTCCTCTAGTCTCCTCTGTTCTCCTCTAGTCTCCTCTAGTCTCCTCTGTTCTCCTCTAGTCTCCTCTGTTCTCCTCTAGTCTCCTCTGTTCTCATCTAGTCTCCTCTGTTCTCCTCTAGTCTCCTCTAGTCTCCTCTGGTCTCCTCTAGTCTCCTCTGGTCTCCTCTGATCTCTGGTCTCCTCTAGTCTCCTCTGATCTCTGTTCTCCTCTAGTCTCCTCTGTTCTCCTCTATTCTCCTCTGATCTCCTCTAGTCTCCTCTGTTCTCCTCTAGTCTCCTCTGATCTCTGTTCTCCTCTAGTCTCCTCTGTTCTCCTCTGTTCTCCACTGTTCTCATCTAGTCTCCTCTAGTCTCCTCTGTTCTCCTCAGGTCTCCTCTGGTCTCTTCTAGTCTCCTCTGTTCTCATCCAGTCTCCTCTGTTCTCATCTAGTCTCCTCTGTTCTCCTCTTGTCTCCACTGTTCTCCTCAGGTCTCCTCTGGTCTCTGTTCTCCTCAGGTCTCCTCTGGTCTCTGTTCTCCTCTGTTCTCCTCTGTTCTCCTCCGTTCTCCTCTAGTCTCCTCTAGTCTCCTCTAGTCTCCTCTGTTCTCCTCTAGTCTCCTCTGATCTCTGTTCTCCTCTAGTCTCCTCTGTTCTCCTCTGTTCTCCACTGTTCTCATCTAGTCTCCTCTAGTCTCCTCTGTTCTCCTCAGGTCTCCTCTGGTCTCTTCTAGTCTCCTCTGTTCTCATCCAGTCTCCTCTGTTCTCATCTAGTCTCCTCTGTTCTCCTCTTGTCTCCACTGTTCTCCTCAGGTCTCCTCTGGTCTCTGTTCTCCTCAGGTCTCCTCTGGTCTCTGTCCTCCTCTGTCCTCCTCTGGTCTCCTCTAGTCTCCTCTGTTCTCCTCTAGTCTCCTCTGGTCTCTATTCTCCTCTGTCCTCCTCTGGTCTCCTCTAGTCTCCTCTGTTCTCCTCTAGTCTCCTCTGGTCTCTGTTCTCCTCTAGTCTCCTCTGGTCTCTGTTCTCCTCTGTCCTCCACTGGTCTCCTCTAGTTTCCTCTAGTCTCCTCTGGTCTCTGTTCTCCTCTGTCCTCCTCTGGTCTCCTCTAGTCTCCTCTGTTCTCCTCTAGTCTCCTCTAGTCTCCTCTGTTCTCCTCTAGTCTCCTCTGTTCTCCTCTAGTCTCCTCTAGTCTCCTCTAGTCTCCTCTAGTCACCTCTGTTCTCCTCTGTCCTCCTCTAGTCTCCTCTAGTCTCCTATAGTCTCCTCTGTTCTCCTCTAGTCTCCTCTGTTCTCCTCTAGTCTCCTCTAGTCTCCTCTGTTCTCCTCTAGTCTCCTCTGGTCTCTGTTCTCCTCTGTTCTCCTCTGGACTCCTCTGTTCTCCTCTAGTCTCCTCTGTTCTCCTCTATTCCCCTCTAGTCTCCTCTAGTCTCCTCTGTTCTCCTCTAGTCTCCTCTAGTCTCCTCTGTTCTCCTCTAGTCTCCTCTAGTCTCCTCTGTTCTCCTCTAGTCTCCTCTGTTCTCCTCTAGTCTCCTCTGTTCTCATCTAGTCTCCTCTGTTCTCCTCTAGTCTCCTCTAGTCTCCTCTGGTCTCCTCTAGTCTCCTCTGGTCTCCTCTGATCTCTGGTCTCCTCTATTCTCCTCTGATCTCTGTTCTCCTCTAGTCTCCTCTGTTCTCCTCTAGTCTCCTCTGATCTCCTCTAGTCTCCTCTGTTCTCCTCTAGTCTCCTCTGATCTCTGTTCTCCTCTAGTCTCCTCTGTTCTCCTCTGTTATCCACTGTTCTCATCTAGTCTCCTCTAGTCTCCTCAGGTCTCCTCTGGTCTCTGTTCTCCTCTAGTCTCCTCTTGTCTCTTCTAGTCTCCTCTGTTCTCATCTAGTCTCCTCTGTTCTCATCTAGTCTCCTCTGTTCTCCTCTTGTCTCCGCTGTTCTCCTCAGGTCTCCTCTGGTCTCTGTTCTCCTCAGGTCTCCTCTGGTCTCTGTTCTCCTCTGTTCTCCTCTGATCTCCTCTAGTCTCCTCTGTTCTCCTCTAGTCTCCTCTGATCTCTGTTCTCCTCTAGTCTCCTCTGTTCTCCTCTGTTCTCCACTGTTCTCATCTAGTCTCCTCTAGTCTCCTCTGTTCTCCTCAGGTCTCCTCTGGTCTCTTCTAGTCTCCTCTGTTCTCATCCAGTCTCCTCTGTTCTCATCTAGTCTCCTCTGTTCTCCTCTTGTCTCCACTGTTCTCCTCAGGTCTCCTCTGGTCTCTGTTCTCCTCAGGTCTCCTCTGGTCTCTGTTCTCCTCTGTTCTCCTCTGTTCTCCTCCGTTCTCCTCTAGTCTCCTCTAGTCTCCTCTATTCTCCTCTGGTCTCCTCTGGTCTCTGTTCTCCTCTGTTCTCCTCTGTTCTCCTCTAGTCTCCTCTAGTCTCCTCTGTTCTCCTCTAGTCTCCTCTGGTCTCTGTTCTCCTCTGGACTCCTCTGTTCTCCTCTAGTCTCCTCTGGTCTCTGTTCTCCTCTGGACTCCTCTGTTCTCCTCTGGACTCCTCTGGACTCCTCTGTTCTCCTCTGGACTCCTCTGTTCTCCTCTAGTCTCCTCTGGTCTCTGTTCTCCTCTGGACTCCTCTGTTCTCCTCTGGACTCCTCTGTTCTCCTCTGGACTCCTCTGTTCTCCTCTAGTCTCCTCTGGTCTCTGTTCTCCTCTGGACTCCTCTGTTCTCCTCTAGTCTCCTCTGGTCTCTGTTCTCCTCTGGACTCATCTGTTCTCTGGTTGTGTGCATGGTTACAGGGACATTGCGGCACATAGCAGCAGGAGGTGGTGTTAACTGAATTTACTAGCCCATGCTGCTGGGTTGTCACTGCAGCTGCACACACACACCTGCCTACCCTGAGTCTGGTACTCTGCGGATGTCTTACAGCTTCCAACAGAGATTTATTCAGTCCTTTGGCTTCAGTCCTAGGTTACAGGACTGTTATTTGTCCTACAGAGGTGTATTCAGTCCTACAGTAGGTTACAGGACTGTTATTTGTCCTACAGAGGTGTATTCAGTCCTACAGTAGGTTACAGTACTGTTATTTGTCCTACAGAGGTGTATTCAGTCCTACAGTAGGTTACAGGACTGTTATTTGTCCTACAGAGGTGTATTCAGTCCTAGGTTACAGAGGTTTATTCAGTCCTACAGTAGGTTACAGGACTGTTATTTGTCCTACAGAGGTTTATTCAGTCCTATAGCTTCAGTCCTACAGTAGGTTACAGGACTGTTATTTGTCCTAAAGAGGTTTATTCAGTCCTACAGTAGGTTACAGGACTGTTATTTGTCCTACAGAGGTGTATTCAGTCCTACAGTAGGTTACAGGACTGTTATTTGTCCTACAGAGGTTTGTTCAGTCCTACAGTAGGTTACAGGACTGTTATTTGTCCTACAGAGGTTTATTCAATCCTACAGTAGGTTACAGTAGGTTACAGGACTGTTATTTGTCCTACAGAGGTTTATTCAGTCCTATAGCTTCAGTCCTACAGTAGGTTACAGGACTGTTATTTGTCCTACAGAGGTTTATTCAGTCCTATAGCTTCAGTCCTACAGTAGGTTACAGGACTGTTATTTGTCCTACAGAGGTTTATTCCAGCCTACAGTAGGTTACAGTAGGTTACAGTACTGTTATTTGTCCTACAGAGGTTTATTCAGTCCTATAGCTTCAGTCCTACAGTAGGTTACAGTAGGTTACAGTACTGTTATTTGTCCTACAGAGGTGTATTCAGTCCTACAGTAGGTTACAGTACTGTTATTTGTCCTACAGAGGTTTATTCAGTCCTACAGTAGGTTACAGTAGGTTACAGTACTGTTATTTGTCCTACAGAGGTGTATTCAGTCCTACAGTAGGTTACAGGACTGTTATTTGTCCTACAGAGGTGTATTCAGTCCTACAGTAGGTTACAGGACTGTTATTTGTCCTACAGAGGTTTATTCAGTCCTATAGCTTCAGTCCTACAGTAGGTTACAGGACTGTTATTTGTCCTACAGAGATTTATTCAGAGGCTGTAGACTAAGAGACGTATCCATGGTGATATGTATAGATGGTATGGATGTTTAAATACCTTACTGAGGCTGTAGACTAAGAGACGTATCCATGGTGATATGTATAGATGGTATGGATGTTTAAATACCTTACTGAGGCTGTAGACTAAGAGACGTATCCATGGTGATATGTATAGATGGTATGGATGTTTAAACACCTTACTGAGGCTGTAGACTAAGAGACGTATCCATGGTGATATGTATAGATGGTATGGATGTTTAAATACCTTACTGAGGCTGTAGACTAATAGACGTATCCATGGTGATATGTAGAGATGGTATGGATGTTTAAATACCTTCCTGAGGCTGTAGACTAAGAGACGTATCCATGGTGATATGTATAGATGGTATGGATGTTTAAATACCTTACTGAGGCTGTAGACTAAGAGACGTACGTATCCATGGTGATATGTGTAGATGGTATGGTTGTTTAAATACCTTACTGAGGCTGTAGACTAAGAGACGTATCCATGGTGATATGTATAGATGGTATGGATGTTTAAATACCTTACTGAGGCTGTAGACTAAGAGACGTATCCATGGTGATATGTGTAGATGGTATGGTTGTTTAAATACCTTACTGAGGCTGTAGACTAAGAGACGTATCCATGGTGATATGTATAGATGGTATGGATGTTTAAATACCTTACTGAGGCTGTAGACTAAGAGACGTATCCATGGTGATATGTTTAAATAGATGGTATGGATGTTTAAATACCTTACTGAGGCTGTAGACTAAGAGACGTATCCATGGTGATATGTAGAGATGGTATGGATGTTTAAATACCTTACTGAGGCTGTAGACTAAGAGACGTATCCATGGTGATATGTATAGATGGTATGGATGTTTAAATACCTTACTGAGGCTGTAGACTAAGAGACGTATCCATGGTGATATGTATAGATGGTATGGATGTTTAAATACCTTACTGAGGCTGTAGACTAAGAGACGTATCCATGGTGATATGTATAGATGGTATGGATGTTTAAATACCTTACTGAGGCTGTAGACTAAGAGACGTATCCATGGTGATATGTGTAGATGGTATGGATGTTTAAATACCTTACTGAGGCTGTAGACTAAGAGACGTATCCATGGTGATATGTATAGATGGTATGGATGTTTAAATACCTTACTGAGGCTGTAGACTAAGAGACGTATCCATGGTGATATGTAGAGATGGTATGGATGTTTAAATACCTTACTGAGGCTGTAGACTAAGAGACGTATCCATGGTGATATGTATAGATGGTATGGATGTTTAAATACCTTACTGAGGCTGTAGACTAAGAGACGTATCCATGGTGATATGTAGAGATGGTATGGATGTTTAAATACCTTACTGAGGCTGTAGACTAAGAGACGTATCCATGGTGATATGTATAGATGGTATGGATGTTTAAATACCTTACTGAGGCTGTAGACTAAGAGACGTATCCATGGTGATATGTAGAGATGGTATGGATGTTTAAATACCTTACTGAGGCTGTAGACTAAGAGACGTATCCATGGTGATATGTAGAGATGGTATGGATGTTTAAATACCTTACTGAGGCTGTAGACTAATAGACGTATCCATGGTGATATGTAGAGATGGTATGGATGTTTAAATACCTTACTGAGGCTGTAGACTAAGAGACGTATCCATGGTGATATGTAGAGATGGTATGGATGTTTAAATACCTTACTGCGTGTGCTTTTCGTTAACATACTGCTGCTTTTTAACATCACATGCAAATCTGGAAAATATCCCCATAAACTGCAGAATTTTGTTTATTTTTTTTCTAGTCATGAAACAGGAATTTGAACAATCGCGTATTTATTTGAATATTTGAAATGTTTGAAGTGTTTTTCCCCCAAAAAAACCCGTAATCAGTGACATGGTTTCGTGTTGTTTGGTCCGTTAGTCTATTGGCCCACCTTGTGGACAAAGAAGGCATTACCGTGACAACGTGTTCTGCTTTACTGGCAGAAGACTGCAGTCTGATTGGTCTGAGATCTGCCTCTAGAATACAGTGACAACGTGTTCTGCTTTACTGGCAGAAGACTGCAGTCTGATTGGTCTGAGATCTGCCTCTAGAATACCGTGACAACGTGTTCTGCTTTACTGGCAGAAGACTGCAGTCTGATTGGTCTGAGATCTGCCTCTAGAATACCGTGACAACGTGTTCTGCTTTACTGGCAGAAGACTGCAGTCTGATTGGTCGGAGATCTGCCTCTAGAATACCGTGACAACGTGTTCTGCTTTACTGGCAGAAGACTGCAGTCTGACTGGTCTGAGATCTGCCTCTAGAATACCGTGACAACGTGTTCTGCTTTACTGGCAGAAGACTGCAGTCTGATTGGTCGGAGATCTGCATCTAGAATACCGTGACAACGTGTTCTGCTTTACTGGCAGAAGACTGCAGTCTGATTGGTCTGAGATCTGCCTCTAGAATACAGTCATGTGCAATGCTCTTGGTTGGTCGTCAATCAACAAGATAATTGATAACAAAAATAAAAAAAACATGCTTATTTTATTTCATAATATACACCGTTTTAAAACGGACCCGACTCCCATTCAGAACAGTATTCAGTTGGTAAGAGACAGACATTCAGACCAACGCTCTAACCACTAGGCTACCCTGCCGCCCCAGTTGGTAAGAGACAGACATTCAGT
>NC_088405.1:5118094-5120594 GCF_034236695.1 Oncorhynchus nerka
GGACAACACGGAAGAAAACACTCTGAAACAGACAGGTGCTATCTGCTGTCGCCCAATCAGAAAAGGGTTGTTTTTGTTGTCTGTTGGGAAGGGAGAAAAAAAACGTGTTTTTTTTGCCACAGTGTGTCTTATTGAACACGGCTCAACTCTCTGTAGCCCCGTAGAAATATAATAACTAGAAAGGACATTCATGAGCTGAGGTGGCTATTGACCTATCTAGTAATTGTACTGCTACGCTCAACTCTCTGTAGCCCCGTAGAAATATAATAACTAGAAAGGACATTCATGATCTGAGGTGGCTATTGACCTATCTAGTAATTGTACTGCTACGCTCAACTCTCTGTTCTACCACAGGCTTCTTCCTGTTCCTTTGATGACACTCTCTCTCTGCTGTCTGGATCCCCCCCAATAACCTCTCCTACCTCCTGAAGTGTGTACTCGTTCACTACATTGGGTTGGTGGAGGCATGGGCTAGACTCGAGGGAGGGTTACGCTATTTCCTTTCATAAATCTATGAAGGGAAGTGAACAAGTGCACACTTTCGGAGGAAGGACAGATTTTGTTTGGGGTCCATAACCTCTGCCTCTTCCTTCTTCCCTCTCCTTTCCAGAAGACACAAAGTCCCAGAGTTCCCACATCCTGCCTACCGTGCTGGTCTTCTCCGTGCTGCTTGTCATCAGCATTCTGCTGGCCTGGTACTTCCTCAGGTAACGTACCAGTCACAGGGTGGGGTAGTGTGTGTGTGCTGCCAGACAGGGCGAGGGCCAAGGCGACGTCACCCTTCCTCTCCCCAATCAGCAGAGGGCGGAGCCTCCAGTCAGGAAATGAACCACTAGCAGTTGTTCATGCCTCACGCTGGCCACAGTAAAAGTGAACTACACAGCCAGACGCGTTAGTATGAACGATCTGAAGCCAAAGAGAGAGACCTGCTGTGGCTGTAACCTAGCAGTGCTGTGTTCTGTGATCTCATCAACCCTGGACTCTAATGAGAAAGAGCAGCTTTTCCAGTTTCAGATGGTACCATACCAACGTATCTGTGTGCTTTATATAACGTATAACTCATGTGTTAACTTACAACTGTTAGATCTTACAACTTACAACTGTTAGATCTTAGAACTGTTAGTTATTAGAACTGTTAGTTCTTAGAACTGTTAGAACTTAGAACTGTTAGATCTTAGAACTGTTAGTTATTAGAACTGTTAGTTCTTAGAACTGTTAGAACTTAGAACTGTTAGAACTTAGAACTGTTAGTTCTTAGAACTGTTAGAACTTAGAACTGTTAGTTCTTAGAACTGTTAGAACTTAGAACTGTTAGAACTTAGAACTGTTAGAACTTAGAACTGTTAGTTCTTATAACTGTTAGAACTTAGAACTGTTAGTTCTTATAACTGTTAGAACTTAGAACTGTTAGTTCTTAGAACTGTTAGAACTTAGAACTGTTAGTTCTTAGAACTGTTAGAACTTAGAACTGTTAGTTCTTAGAACTGTTAGTTATTAGAACTGATGTTTTGGAGTGGACTTGACTAATAGTCGCAGGTAAAATGTATCCCTTTATGTCCTTTAATGAACCTGTCATCCTCCTGTTCTCTATCTTCTTCCTTTTCCTCCGTCTCTCTCTCTCTCTTCTTCCTTTTCCTCCGTCTCTCTCTCTTCTTCCTTTTCCTCCGTCTCTCTCTCTCTCTTCTTCCTTTTCCTCCGTCTCTCTCTCTTCTTCGTTTTCCTCCGTCTCTCTCTCTCTCTTCTTCCTTTTCCTCCGTCTCTCTCTCTCTCTTCTTCCTTTTCCTCCGTCTCTCTCTCTCTTCTTCCTTTTCCTCCTGTTCTCTCTCTCTTCTTCCTTTTCCTCCGTCTCTCTCTCTCTCTTCTTCCTTTTCCTCCGTCTCTCTATCTTCTTCCTTTTCCTCCGTCTCTCTCTCTCTCTTCTTCCTTTTCCTCCGTCTCTCTATCTTCTTCCTTTTCCTCCGTCTCTCTCTCTCTCTTCTTCCTTTTCCTCCTGTTCTCTCTCTCTTCTTCCTTTTCCTCCTGTTCTCTCTCTCTCTCTTCTTCCTTTTCCTCCTGTTCTCTCTCTCTCTCTTCTTCCTTTTCCTCCGTCTCTCTCTCTCTCTTCTTCCTTTTCCTCCTGTTCTCTCTCTTCTTCCTGTTCTCTCTCTCTCTCTTCTTCCTTTTCCTCCGTCTCTCTCTCTTCTTCCTTTTCCTCCGTCTCTCTCTCTCTACCCGGCAGGATAAGGAACCAGAGAAAGGAGGTCGTCACAGCAGTCGACAAGAAAATACCGAATGGAATCCTGGAAGAACAAGGTCCGGTCACCTTTAATAATGAGTCTTTATCTCCGTTATGTCGTTGGTCCGTTGCTTTATCTCCGTTATGTCGTTGGTCCGTTGTTTTATCTCCGTTATGTCGTTGGTCCGTTGCTTTATCTCCGTTATGTCGTTGGTCCGTTGTTTTATCTCCGTTATGTCGTTGGTCCGTTGCTTTATCTCCGTTATGTCGTTGGTCCGTTGCTTT
>NC_088405.1:5130594-5240594 GCF_034236695.1 Oncorhynchus nerka
GATATCTTGATACCCAGACACTGTGTTGGACCCTGTGTGTTCTGATATCTTGATACCCAGACACTGTGTTGGACCCTGTGTGTTCTGATATCTTGATACCCAGACACTGTGTTGGACCCTGTGTGTTCTGATATCTTGATACCCAGACACTGTGTTGGACCCTGTGTGTTCTGATATCTTGATACCCAGACACTGTGTTGGACCCTGTGTGTTCTGATATCTTGATACCCAGACACTGTGTTGGACCCTGTGTGTTCTGATATCTTGATACCCAGACACTGTGTTGATACCCAGACCCTATCTTGATACCCAGACACTGTGTTGGACCCTGTGTGTTCTGATATCTTGATACCCAGACACTGTGTTGGACCCTGTGTGTTCTGATATCTTGATACCCAGACACTGTGTTGGACCCTGTGTGTTCTGATATCTTGATACCCAGACACTGTGTTGGACCCTGTGTGTTCTGATATCTTGATACCCAGACACTGTGTTGGACCCTGTGTGTTCTGATATCTTGATACCCAGACACTGTGTTGGACCCTGTGTGTTGGACCCTGTGTGTTCTGATATCTTGATACCCAGACACTGTGTTGGACCCTGTGTGTTCTGATATCTTGATACCCAGACACTGTGTTGGACCCTGTGTCTTGATACCCAGACACTGTGTTGGACCCTGTGTGTTCTGATATCTTGATACCCAGACACTGTGTTGGACCCTGTGTGTTCTGATATCTTGATACCCAGACACTGTGTGTCTTGATACCCAGACACTGTGTTGGACCCTGTGTGTTCTGATATCTTGATACCCAGACACTGTGTTGGACCCTGTGTCTTGATACCCAGACACTGTGTTGGACCCTGTGTGTTCTGATATCTTGATACCCAGACACTGTGTTGGACCCTGTGTGTTCTGATATCTTGATACCCAGACACTGTGTTGGACCCTGTGTGTTCTGATATCTTGATACCCAGCCACTGTGTTGGACCCTGTGTGTTCTGATATCTTGATACCCAGACACTGTGTTGGACCCTGTGTGTTCTGATATCTTGATACCCAGACACTGTGTTGGACCCTGTGTGTTCTGATATCTTGATACCCAGACACTGTGTTGGACCCTGTGTGTTCTGATATCTTGATATAGTGGTTCATCTTGTGTCACACATGTATGACTCGTTGATAAAGTGTCCCTGTGTTCTATTTGGGGATTCCCAGGGGGGGGCTTCTACTGACGTCCAAACGCCCATGAGTTTATGATTCAGGGGGGTTCCTACCATGTGGGGGCTCCGTCCAAACGCAGTCATGAGTTTATGATTCAGGGGGGTCTCTCTCACGTCCAAACCAGTCATGAGTTTATGATTCAGGGGGGAGGGGCTCTCTCATTCTCTCTACATCTATATCATTAACTAGTGATATCCCAACATCCAAACGCAGTCATGAGTTTATGATTCAGGGGGGGGCTTCTCATTCTGATTAACGTGATATCCCAAACGCTTCCATGCATTTATGATTCAGGGGGGTTCTTAACTGACGTCCAAACGCAGTCATGAGTTTATGATTCAGGGGGGGGCTCTCTCATTCTGACGTCAAACGCAGTCATGAGTTTATGATTCAGGATGATTCAGGATCTTTCTCTCTACTATCATTAACTAGTGATATCTCCTTGTGGGAGGTTTTCTACATAGAGGAAGTTTACGTTAGTCACTGTTAATGGACAAGAGGTCGTACAGGAAGTGCCGATAGACTGCCTTAACAAAGACCTATTGGTTACACTATACAATGCACATGCCTGGAAGCAAGGCCAATGTAATCCTGGTAACCTGATAGGTTTTTAATGGATGGTATGTTATGTTAACTGTTGAACCACTTCAGGTTCAGGTTTTTCAAGTTTCAAAATGTATTCGCCACCTGCTCAGGATACGACAGGTGTAAAACAGTACAGTGCAGCTTAGCCTGATCCCAGATCTGTTTGTGCTGGGGTTGTCCTACGGTCACAAACAGATCTGGGATCAGCCTAGTGTTGCTGACTGACTGACTGGCTGAGTGGCTGGCAGACTGACTGGCTGGCTGGCTGACTGGATGTGGTGGGACTGACTGGCTGACTGAGTGGCTGAGTGGCTGGCTGACTGACTGGCTGAGTGGCTGGCTGGCTGAGTGGCTGGCTGGCTGGCTGACTGACTGAATCTGATGTGACTGGCTGGCTGACTGACTGGCTGAGTGGCTGGCTGACTGACTGACTGGCTGGCTGGCTGGCTGACTGGCTGGCTGACTGAATCTGATGTGACTGGCTGGCTGACTGACTGGCTGAGTGGCTGGCTGACTGACTGACTGACTGACTGACTGACTGGCTGGCTGGCTGGCTGACTGGCTGGCTGACTGGCTGGCTGACTGAATCTGATGTGACTGGCTGGCTGAGTGGCTGGCTGGCTGTGACTGACTGTGACTGACTGACTGTGGTGTGTTTTGTTTTGTTTTCAGTCGTTGCCATCTGGATATACCCAGGGGACATGCCAGGAGGCCAACAAAGAAGACAACAGAGAAAAGAACAGATATCCCAACATCCTTCCATGTGAGGGGCTCCATCTCATTCTCTCTATATCATTAACTAGTGATATCCCAACATCCTTCCATGTGAGGGGCTCCATCTCATTCTCTCTATATCATTAACTAGTGATATCCCAACATCCTCCCATGTGAGGGGCTCCATCTCATTCTCTCTACATCTATATCATTAACTAGTGATATCCCAACATCCTCCCATGTGAGGGGCTCCATCTCATTCTCTCTATATCATTAACTAGTGATATCCCAACATCCTTCCATGTGAGGGGCTACATCTCATTCTCTCTATATCTATATCATTAACTAGTGATATCCCAACATCCTTCCATGTGAGGGGCTCCATCTCATTCTCTCTATATCATTAACTAGTGATATCCCAACATCCTTCCATGTGAGGGGCTACATCTCATTCTCTCTACATCTATATCATTAACTAGTGATATCCCAACATCCTTCCATGTGAGGGGCTCCATCTCATTCTCTCTACATCTATATCATTAACTAGTGATATCCCAACATCCTCCCATGTGAGGGGCTACATCTCATTCTCTCTATATCTATATCATTAACTAGTGATATCCCAACATCCTTCCATGTGAGGGGCTCCATCTCATTCTCTCTATATCATTAACTAGTGATATCCCAACATCCTTCCATGTGAGGGGCTCCATCTCATTCTCTCTACATCTATATCATTAACTAGTGATATCCCAACATCCTTCCATGTGAGGGGCTCCATCTCATTCTCTCTACATCTATATCATTAACTAGTGATATCCCAACATCCTTCCATGTGAGGGGCTCCATCTCATTCTCTCTACATCTATATCATTAACTAGTGATATCCCAACATCCTCTCCTATATCATTAACTAGTGAGGGGGGCTCCATCTCATTCTCTCTATATCTATTATTAACTAGTGATATCCCAACATCCTCCCATGTGAGGGGCTCCATCTCATTCTCTCTACATCTATATCATTAACTAGTGATATCCCAACATCCTTCCATGTGAGGGGCTCCATCTCATTCTCTCTATATCATTAACTAGTGATATCCCAACATCCTTCCATTTGAGGGGCTCCATCTCATTCTCTCTATATCATTAACTAGTGATATCCCAACATCCTTCCATGTGAGGGGCTCCATCTCATTCTCTCTATATCATTAACTAGTGATATCCCAACATCCTTCCATTTGAGGGGCTCCATCTCATTCTCTCTATATCATTAACTAGTGATATCCCAACATCCTTCCATGTGAGGGGCTCCATCTCATTCTCTCTATATCATTAACTAGTGATATCCCAACATCCTTCCATGTGAGGGCTACATCTCATTCTCTCTACATCTATATCATTAACTAGTGATATCCCAACATCCTTCCATGTGAGGGGCTCCATCTCATTCTCTCTACATCTATATCATTAACTAGTGATATCCCAACATCCTTCCATGTGAGGGGCTCCATCTCATTCTCTCTACATCTATATCATTAACTAGTGATATCCCAACATCCTCCCATGTGAGGGGCTCCATCTCATTCTCTCTATATCATTAACTAGTGATATCCCAACATCCTCCCATGTGAGGGGCTCCATCTCATTCTCTCTACATCTATATCATTAACTAGTGATATCCCAACATCCTTCCATGTGAGGGGCTCCATCTCATTCTCTCTACATCATTAACTAGTGATATCCCAACATCCTTCCATGTGAGGGGCTCCATCTCATTCTCTCTACATCATTAACTAGTGATATCCCAACATCCTTCCATGTGAGGGGCTCCATCTCATTCTCTCTATATCATTAACTAGTGATATCCCAACATCCTTCCATGTGAGGGCTACATCTATATCATTAACTAGTGATATCCCAACATCCTCCCATGTGAGGGGCTCCATCTCATTCTCTCTATATCATTAACTAGTGATATCCCAACATCCTTCCATGTGAGGGGCTCCATCTCATTCTCTCTACATCTATATCATTAACTAGTGATATCCCAACATCCTTCCATGTGAGGGGCTCCATCTCATTCTCTCTATATCATTAACTAGTGATATCCCAACATCCTTCCATGTGAGGGGCTCCATCTCATTCTCTCTATATCATTAACTAGTGATATCCCAACATCCTTCCATGTGAGGGGCTCCATCTCATTCTCTCTACATCATTAACTAGTGATATCCCAACATCCTTCCATGTGAGGGCTCCATCTCATTCTCTCTATATCATTAACTAGTGATATCCCAACATCCTCCATGTGAGGGGCTCCATCTCATTCTCTCTATATCATTAACTAGTGATATCCCAACATCCTTCCATGTGATCTCATCCCAATCATCCTAACAGTGATATCCCAACATCCTTCCATGGGGGGCTCCATCTCATTCTCTCTACATCTATATCATTAACTAGTGATATCCCAACATCCTTCCATGTGAGGGGCTCCATCTCATTCTCTCTATATCATTAACTAGTGATATCCCAACATCCTCCCATGTGAGGGGCTCCATCTCATTCTCTCTATATCATTAACTAGTGATATCCCAACATCCTTCCATGTGAGGGGCTCCATCTCATTCTCTCTATATCATTAACTAGTGATATCCCAACATCCTTCCATTTGAGGGGCTCCATCTCATTCTCTCTATATCATTAACTAGTGATATCCCAACATCCTCCCATGTGAGGGGCTCCATCTCATTCTCTCTACATCTATATCATTAACTAGTGATATCCCAACATCCTTCCATGTGAGGGGCTCCATCTCATTCTCTCTACATCTATATCATTAACTAGTGATATCCCAACATCCTCCCATGTGAGGGGCTCCATCTCATTCTCTCTATATCATTAACTAGTGATATCCCAACATCCTCCCATGTGAGGGGCTCCATCTCATTCTCTCTACATCTATATCATTAACTAGTGATATCCCAACATCCTTCCATGTGAGGGGCTCCATCTCATTCTCTCTATATCATTAACTAGTGATATCCCAACATCCTTCCATGTGAGGGGCTCCATCTCATTCTCTCTACATCTATATCATTAACTAGTGATATCCCAACATCCTTCCATGTGAGGGGCTCCATCTCATTCTCTCTACATCTATATCATTAACTAGTGATATCCCAACATCCTTCCATGTGAGGGGCTCCATCTCATTCTCTCTATATCATTAACTAGTGATATCCCAACATCCTTCCATGTGAGGGGCTCCATCTCATTCTCTCTATATCATTAACTAGTGATATCCCAACATCCTTCCATGTGAGGGGCTCCATCTCATTCTCTCTACATCTATATCATTAACTAGTGATATCCCAACATCCTTCCATGTGAGGGGCTCCATCTCATTCTCTCTATATCATTAACTAGTGATATCCCAACATCCTTCCATTTGAGGGGCTCCATCTCATTCTCTCTATATCATTAACTAGTGATATCCCCAACATCCTCCCATGTGAGGGGCTCCATCTCATTCTCTCTACATCTATATCATTAACTAGTGATATCCCAACATCCTTCCATGTGAGGGGCTCCATCTCATTCTCTCTATATCATTAACTAGTGATATCCCAACATCCTTCCATGTGAGGGGCTCCATCTCATTCTCTCTATATCATTAACTAGTGATATCCCAACATCCTCCCATGTGAGGGGCTCCATCTCATTCTCTCTATATCATTAACTAGTGATATCCCAACATCCTTCCATGTGAGGGGCTCCATCTCATTCTCTCTATATCATTAACTAGTGATATCCCAACATCCTTCCATGTGAGGGGCTCCATCTCATTCTCTCTACATCTATATCATTAACTAGTGATATCCCAACATCCCTCCATTTGAAGGGCTCCATCTCATTCTCTCTATTCTCTAGTGACATCATATCATTAACTAGTGATATCCCAACATCCTTCCATGTGAGGGGCTCCATCTCATTCTCTCTATATCATTAACTAGTGATATCCCAACATCCTTCCATGTGAGGGGCTCCATCTCATTCTCTCTATATCATTAACTAGTGATATCCCAACATCCTTCCATGTGAGGGGCTCCATCTCATTCTCTCTATATCATTAACTAGTGATATCCCAACATCCTCCCATGTGAGGGCTACATCTATATCATTAACTAGTGATATCCCAACATCCTCCCATGTGAGGGGCTCCATCTCATTCTCTCTACATCTCTACATCATTAACTAGTGTCAAAGAACAACTTGATAGTCATGTGGAGCCACATTTCCTGGGTCTGTATCTATTTGCAGCAGAAGTCAAAAGTTATTTTGGCACCGGTCAGTGTTGCGAGACTCGTTCCCTAGCGACATGTATTCACACAGCAGTAGATACAGATCCTCACAGATAGTCAACTCTTCTCGTTCTGCCTGCACTTCCTTTTGACAGTTTCACTTCCTCTTTGGTCTGTTCATTAATTAACCCTCGGTCCATTTTTATAGAAACTGAGACCAGGCTGAAATTTGTTCATCTTCACTCTCAACTTTTAGGATCTATTCAATAGAAAATAGAGATCAAGGAATAGAATAGAGATCAAGGAATAGAATAAATAGAGATCAAGGAATAGAATAGAATAAAGAATCGAATAGAATAGAGATCAAGGAATAGAATAGAGATAAAGGAATAGAATAGAGATAAAGGAATAGAATAGAGATCAAGGAATAGAATAGAATAGAGATCGAATAGAATAGAGATCAAGGAATAGAATAGAGATAAAGGAATAGAATAGAGATCAAGGAATAGAATAGAATAGAGATCAAGGAATAGAATAGAGATCGAATAGAGTAGAGATCAAGGAATAGAATAGAGATCGAATAGAATAGAGATCAAGGAATAGAATAGAATAGAGATCAAGGAATAGAATAGAGATTAAGGAATATAATAGAATAGAGATCAAGGAATAGAATAGAATACAGATCAAGGAATAGATTAGAGATCGAATAGAATAGAGATCAAAGAATAGAATAGAGATCGAATAGAGTAGAGATCAAGGAATAGAATAGAATAGAGATCAAGGAATAGAATAGAGATTAAGGAATATAATAGAATAGAGATCGAATAGAATAGAGATCAAGGAATAGAATAGAATAGAGATCGAATAGAATAGAGATCAAGGAATAGAATAGAATAGAGATCGAATAGAGTAGAGATCAAGGAATAGAATAGAATAGAGATCGAATAGAGTAGAGATCGAATAGAATAGAATAGAATAGAACAGAGATCAAGGAATAGAATAGAATAGAGATCGAATAGAATAGAGATCAAGGAATAGAATAGAATTGAGATCGAATAGAATAGAGATCAAGGAATAGAATAGAATAGAGATCAAGAATAGAATAGAGATCAAGGAATAGAATAGAATAGAGATCGAATAGAATAGAGATCAAGGAATAGAATAGAATAGAGATCAAGGAATAGAATAGAATAGAATAGAATAGAGATCAAGGAATAGAATAGAATAGAATAGAATAGAGATCAAGGAATAGAATAGAATAGAGATCAAGGAATAGAATAGAATAGAATAGAATAGAGATCAAGGAATAGAATAGAATAGAATAGAATAGAGATCAAGGAATAGAATAGAGATCGAATAGAATAGAGATCAAGGAATAGAATAGAATAGAATAGAATAGAGATCAAGGAATAGAATAGAATAGAATAGAATAGAGATCAAGGAATAGAATAGAATAGAATAGAATAGAGATCAAGGAATAGAATAGAATAGAATAGAATAGAGATCAAGGAATAGAATAGAATAGAATAGAGATCAAGGAATAGAATAGAATAGAATAGAGATCAAGGAATAGAATAGAATAGAATAGAATAGAGATCAAGGAATAGAATAGAATAGAATAGAATAGAGATCAAGGAATTGTCTTTACACCCATTTTGACACCAGTTTTACCTACTGGAATTGTTGTCTGAAATGTTGTGAAGAAAAGCCCTTAAAGTGTCCATGTGTTTTAAACAGATGACCACTCCAGGGTGGTGTTAACACAGCTAGAAGGAAACCTCTGTTCAGACTACATCAACGCTTCCTATATCCATGTGAGTTGGGGATCTAGCTTTTAAAAAAAATGTGTGTTCTTCTTCGGCCTAAATAAGGTTGGGATAATATATATATATATAACGCTTCCTAAATCCATGTGAGTTGGGGATCTAGCTTTTAAAAAAAATGTGTGTTCTTCTTCGGCCTTAATAAGGTTGGGATAATATATATATATAACGCTTCCTAAATCCATGTGAGTTGGGGATCTAGCTTTTAAAAAAAATGTGTGTTCTTCTTCGGCCTATATAAGGTTGGGATAATATATATATATATAACGCTTCCTAAATCCATGTGAGTTGGGATCTAGCCCATTTTTGAAAAAATGTTGTCTAAAATGTTGGGGATTCTTTTTAAAAAATGTCCATGTGTTTTAAACAGATGACCACTCGGCCTTAATAAGGTTGGGATAATATATATATATATAACGCTTCCTATATCCATGTGAGTTGGGGATCTAGCTTTTAAAAAAAATGTGTGTTCTTCTTCGGCCTATATAAGGTTGGGATAATATATATATATAATAATATTAATAATAAATCATATATGTATCAACATATTATAGAATCTATCATGTTATTATTCCAAACCGAAACAAGACCAGTTTTCATTGTAATGTTATTAATTAAGTGTTTTTATTTGTTATTTTTTGTTAGGGCTACACGGACAATAACAAATTTATCGCAGCACAAGGTAAATAAATCGATGTTTTTCTACAGCAAATATTTAAATTAAAGTGTCACGTGTGTTTTCCAAATGTAATAACACATTTGTTTTATTTTTAAATATGGCTGCTGGTCCCGTAATGTCAACAAAAGATGAATGGGGTTAATGAGCTAATGGACTGTTGTGTTCCAGGTCCTAAACAAGACACGGTAGCAGACTTCTGGAGGATGATATGGGAACAGAAGACGGCAACTGTTGTCATGCTGACCAACCTGAAAGAGAGGAAAGAGGTGATTGGTTACAAGACTTCCTCGCTTTTTCACTGTCAACACTGTTACTTTCACTTTGAGTTTCTCTCTAATGTTCTACCAGCACTAGAAATACAGCAACTGTCTTCATTACACATTACTGCTACACTACTACACTGATACTAATACTATACTAATACTATATTACTGCTACACTACTACACTGATAGTAATACTATACTAATACTATATTAGTACTACACTAATCCTATATTACTACTACACTAATCATATATTACTACTACACTACTACACTGATACTAATACTATACTAATACTACACTAATACTATATTACTACTACACTAATCATATATTACTACTACACTACTACACTGATACTAATACTATACTAATACTACACTAATACTATATTACTACTACACTAATCATATATTACTACTACACTACTACACTGATACTAATACTATACTAATACTACACTAATCCTATATTACTACTACACTACTACACTGATACTAATACTATACTAATACTACACTAATACTATATTACTGCTACACTACTACACTGATACTAATACTATATCACTGCTACACTACTACACTGATACTAATACTATACTACTACTACACTAATACTATATTACTGCTACACTACTACACTGATACTAATACTATACTACTACACTAATACAATATTACTGCTACACTACTACACTGATACTAATACTATACTAATACTACACTAATACTATATTACTGCTACACTACTACACTGATACTAATACTATACTAATACTATATTACTGCTACACTACTACACTGATACTAATACTATATTACTACTACACTAATCCTATATTACTGCTACACTACTACACTGATACTAATACTATACTAATACTACACTAATCCTATGTTACTGCTACACTACTACACTGATACTAATACTATACTAATACTACACTAATACTATATTAGTACTACACTAATCCCATATTACTGCTACACTACTACACTGATACTAATACTATACTACTACTACACTAATACTATATTACTACTACACTACTACACTGATACTAATACTATACTACTACTACACTAATCCTATGTTACTGCTACACTACTACACTGATACTAATACTATACTACTACTATATTACTGCTACACTACTACACTGATACTAATACTATATTACTACTACACTAATCCTATATTACTGCTACACTACTACACTGATACTAATACTATACTAATACTACACTAATACTATATTAGTACTACACTAATGCCATATTACTGCTACACTACTACACTGATACTAATACTATACTACTACTACACTAATCCTATGTTACTGCTACACTACTACACTGATACTAATACTATACTAATACTACACTAATACTATATTAGTACTACACTAATCCCATATTACTGCTACACTACTACACTGATACTAATACTATACTACTACTACACTAATACTATATTACTACTACACTACTACACTGATACTAATACTATACTACTACTACACTTATCCTATGTTACTGCTACACTACTACACTGATACTAATACTATACTACTACTATATTAGTACTACACTCATCCTATGTTACTACTACACTAACACATTGCTGCTATACTTGTCTGAGTGCCCTCAAGCCTCTGAAGTCAAGCCATCCATTTCCACTTCACAATCTCTCCTTAAACAGAGGAGGTCATCTGTCTCCATGTGTACTTTCCCCTGTGAGCAGTCCCAAGGAGCTTTACCCTGGAGAGAGAGAGAGAGAGAGAGCGAGAGAGAGAGAGGGAGAGAGAGAGAGAGAGACAGAGAGAGACACACAGAGAGAGAGAGAGAGAGAGAGAGAGAGAGAGAGAGAGCTAACCTTGCAGAGATCAATACAAACAGGAAAGAAAGGAGATTAAAATCAGCTTTTGTGCTGCTCGGAATCGATGATTAAATAATGGCTAATAAAGCCCTCTAAGTCTTTATCATAATTAGTCAGCAAACTCTCTTTAAGTGGTTTTAGACTGGATAATTCTGATTGGCTGGCTGGCAGATTAAGCCCTCACATTCTCTACTGCACTCAGTGTCTTACCAGTCACCTTTAGGATGGTGATGCATTCAATACACACATTCAATGCCACCCTCCTATACCCCTACACATCTAGAATAGTCCTAGTAAGCAAAATGATGTTGAAAAGACGTCTAAAATATAGTATTTTCCAGACGTTGAAGTTAGGTTCATTTAGGCTCTGATTTGGTTCGGTCTGGAGCAGACTGGATTTGGTACAAACATAGTCATCTATGATTGGCTCAGATTTGGTCCAATCAATGCTGGTCCAATCAAGGCTGGTCCTACCGCATCAAACCTCAAATACAAAAGTTTATGATTGGTTCAAGGCCGGACCGCTGAACCGCACAAAAAAAACACCAAATAACGACGCCTGGACAGGACCAAACAGAGAAGACTTCCAAATGACGTTGGCGTCTGTCTGTGCTTACTGGGATGTAGCCTACAGTGTCAGCCCGCAATGGAATTGTATGAATGTCCATCTCTGTGGTAGGCAGCCTACCATTTTTATAAACCAGGCAATTACGTAGGCTTTATTAGTCCAGACTCGTGTGACTAATCAATGTGGCTATTTTAACCTCTGAATATCAGCTACCCAACTTTTAATCAGGTGTTATCCTGAGCCTATTGGCAATGTGTTTACACAGCAGGAAAATACAGAAGTACTTTCTTTTTTCACTATGTCCTTCATGTTATCCCCTGCCTGTAGGCTACAGAAAAGGCCCCGTGCCCTTTCTACCGGAGGCTATATCTGCAACATGATTTAGATACAGTCAGATACATTTTTTTTTACAGAACGTCGGAGGAGCTCTGCAGCGATGCATCTCTCCAACGGCACCCTGGGAATGGACAAGATAAATATTTTTTTACGCCCCCCCCTTCCTTTCCCTTCCTGAGCACTGCTTATCACAGGGCGTCATCAGCGCTCACCTAATTAGCCCTTAGACCACTGGTTGAGAGAAATACTCATTCTTTTTGGGGCAGAAATATGTGAGGTTTTATGTTTATTTTTTAACCTTTATTTGACTAGGCAAGTCAGTTAAAAGAACACATTCTTATTTTCAATGACGGCCTAGGAACAGTGGGTTAACTGCCTGTTCAGGGGCAGAAGGACAGATTTGTACCTTGTCAACTCGGGGGTTTGAACTTGCAACCTTTCGGTTACTAGTCCAACGCTCTAACCACTAGGCTACCCTGCTGTTGTTGGAGGGTGCGTCTTGGTCTTGGTCAGTTTAGCTTGGAAAATGATGCCCTTGTCAATCTGCCGCAATAGATGGCCGCCTAATCTGCCTATTGGGCGGGCCGGCCCTGGAGGAAGCTCCTCCTTCTCACTCTAATAGGTTGCAGAGTCAGGAGGAGCTAAGAAGTCAAGACAGATTTCACCCCCCCCCCCCCCCCCCGCGTGTGAACTAATAGAATCTAATACTACAGTACTGTCTTATCTTCTATACTATGTGTACAGCCTATCACTTAGCATGACCTGTAGACATGCAGTCTACATGCTAGCCTACCACTTAGAACGACCTGTAAACATGCAGTCTCCATGCTAGCAGAGCACTTAGAATGACCTGTAAACATGCAGTCTCCATGCTAGCAGAGCACTTAGAATGACCTGTAAAACATGCAGTCTCCATGCTAGCAGAGCACTTAGAATGACCTGTAGACATGCAGTCTCCATGCTAGCATACCACTTAGAATGACCTGTAAACATGCAGTCTCCATGCTAGCATACCACTTAGAATGACCTGTAAACATGCAGTCTCCATGCTAGCATACCACTTAGAATGACCTGTAGACATGCAGTCTCCATGCTAGCATACCACTTAGAATGACCTGTAAACATGCAGTCTCCATGCTAGCATACCACTTAGAATGACCTGTAAACATGCAGTCTCCATGCTAGCATAGCACTTAGAATGACCTGTAAACATGCAGTCTCCATGCTAGCCTACCACTTAGAACGACCTGTAAACATGCAGTCTCTATGCTAGCATACCACTTAGAATGACCTGTAGACATGCAGTCTCCATGCTAGCATAGCACTTCGAAATGCACTGTAAACATGCAGTCTCCATGCTAGCATACCACTTAGAATGACCAGTAAACATGCAGTCTCCATGCTAGCATACCACTTAGAATGACCTGTAGACATGCAGTCTCCATGCTAGCATAGCACTTCGAAATGCACTGTAAACATGCAGTCTCTATGCTAGCATACCACTTAGAATGACCTGTAAACATGCAGTCTCCATGCTAGCATACCACTTAGAATGACCTGTAAACATGCAGTCTCCATGCTAGCATACCACTTAGAATGACCTGTAGACATGCAGTCTCCATGCTAGCAGAGCACTTAGAATTACCTGTAAACATGCAGTCTCCATGCTAGCATAGCACTTAGAATGACCTGTAGACATGCAGTCTCCATGCTAGCAGAGCACTTAGAATGACCTGTAAAACATGCAGTCTCCATGCTAGCATACCACTTAGAATGACCTGTAGACATGCAGTCTCCATGCTAGCATAGCACTTAGAATGACCTGTAGACATGCAGTCTCCATGCTAGCAGAGCACTTAGAATGACCTGTAGACATGCAGTCTCCATGCTAGCCTACCACTTAGAATGACCTGTAGACATGCAGTCTCCATGCTAGCCTACCACTTAGAATGACCTGTAAACATGCAGTCTCCATGCTAGCATACCACTTAGAATGACCAGTAAACATGCAGTCTCCATGCTAGCATACCACTTAGAATGACCAGTAAACATGCAGTCTCCATGCTAGCATACCACTTAGAATGACCTGTAGACATGCAGTCTCCATGCTAGCATAGCACTTAGAATGACCTGTAAACATGCAGTCTCCATGCTAGCATACCACTTAGAATGACCTGTAAACATGCAGTCTCCATGCTAGCATACCACTTAGAATGACCTGTAAACATGCAGTCTCCATGCTAGCATACCACTTAGAATGACCTGTAAACATGCAGTCTCTATGCTAGCATAGCATTTAGAAATGCACACCCAATCATTTGTTTCATACCGCGTTGGGGTCAATTATATTTATATTCCTGTCAATTCAGGAAATACACAGACATTCCAATTCTCTTCAATGCTTTTCAAAAAGGAAACTGTATCATTGAAGTTGGAATTAGGTTATTTATACTTTCTGAATGAGCTGGAATTAAAATAGAACTGATTCCAACCCTGTTTTATACTAAGTTAGGGTGCTAGTATAGACATTGGAACATTCTCTATGATTAAAACCTGAGTGTCCTGTGGTGACTCATTTGCTTCCCTGTTTGTGTGTTTCCAAACCACTAGGACAAGTGTTACCAGTACTGGCCAGACCAGGGCTGTTGGACCTATGGTAATGTCCGGGTGGCTGTGGAAGACTGCACTGTGCTGGTGGACTACACCATACGGAAGTTCTGCATACAATATGTAAGTTATTATTAGATGGGAATCATGTGGGTCATGTAGATTATAACAGTACTGTAGGTTTGGTTGGAAATGTACGTGCTTGCCTGTCCTATACTTATTCACTTGTAGTATACTAAAGCACTATATTTATTCACTTGTAGTATACTAAAGTACTATACTTGTTCACTTGTAGTATACTAAAGTACTATACTTATTCACTTGTAGTATACTAAAGTACTATACTTAGTCACTTGTAGTATACTAAAGTACTATACTTATTCACTTGTAGTATACTAAAGTACTATACTTATTCACTTGTACTATACTAAAGTGATACTAAAAGGTATTTGACTGTAAATATGTAGTCTACAGAGATCTACAACACTGATGGACATTCACTTGTAGTATAATAAAGTACTATATTTATTCACTTGTAGTATAATAAAGTCCTATACTTATTCACTTGTAGTATACTAAAGTACTACACTTATTCACTTGTAGTATACTAAAGTATTTTACTTATTCACTTGTAGTATACTAAAGTACTACACTTATTCACTTGTAGGATACGAAAGTACTATATTTATTCACTTGTAGTATACTAAAGTACTACACTTATTCACTTGTAGTATACTAAAGTACTACACGTATTCACTTGTAGTATACTAAAGTACTATACTTATTCATTTGTAGTATACTAAAGTACTATACTTGTTCACTTGTAGTATAATAAAGTACTATATTTATTCACTTGTAGTATAATAAAGTACTATATTTATTCACTTGTAGTATAATAAAGTCCTATACTTATTCACTTGTAGTATACTAAAGTACTACACTTATTCACTTGTAGTATACTAAAGTACTACACTTATTCACTTGTAGTATACTAAAGTACTATACTTATTCACTTGTACTATACTAAAGTTCTATACTTGTTCACTTGTAGTATACTAAAGTACTATACTTGTTCACTTGTAGTATACTAAAGTACTATACTTATTCACTTGTAGTATACTAAAGTACTATACTTATTCACTTGTAGTATACTAAAGTACTATACTTATTCACTTGTAGTATACTAAAGTACTATACTTGTTCACTTGTAGTATACTAAAGTACTATACTTGTTCATTTGTAGTATACTAAAGTACTATACTTATTCACTTGTAGTATACTAAAGTGATACTAAAAGGTATTTGACTGTAAATATGTAGTCTACAGAGCTCCACAACACTGATGGACATAGAAACTTAAAAGATGTCCTTTAAACTGTGTGTGTTTTTTGTGTCGTGTGAATAGAGTAGACTACAGATATAGGATCATAATTTGAGCGTTTGTAATTTCCACTTTGATATTTTAGACTTGAATTGCCCAAACGAAAAATGTATCAACCCTTACAAAAATGTCCTTTAATTATAATCTATATAATAATTCACATTTCCTGTTTCTGAAGGATTATTTTCCTGCTGTAGCAAACTGGCTCAAATTAAGATCCTACATCTGTACATCACAACACATGAACCACAGAGACACAGACTAATAAAGCCTACTGCTGCTACTACTGATCACCAGTGACTCACTCTTGTTGAAAGACCCTCGCGTCCAGGAACCCACGTCGGGGACAGGGTCTATTGTGTGTGCAGCCTGCTGGCCACCACAGGTGTTCCATGTCCCTGAGCTGACACTACTCAGTGGTCATCGGTGGTTTGGCACAGGCCAGCCCGGTCTTGTAGCTAGTGCCACCATTTTTACTTACCTGGATGATTCTACTGGCCGACACTCTTAGAAAGGAAGCTGCTATCGTCAACCTCATAGGGTTATTTGGCTGTCCTCATAGGAGAACCCTTTGAAGAAGCCTTTTTGGTTTCATGCAGAACCCTTTCCACAGAGGTAGTATCTGGTTTATAGTAATGACTACGTAGTATCTGGTTTATAGTAATGACTCTATGTAGTACCTGGTTTATAGTAATGACTCTATGTAGTGTCTGGTTTATAGTAATGACTCTATGTAGTATCTGGTTTATAGTAATGACTCTGTAGTGATGTAGTATCTGGTTTATAGTAATGACTCTACGTAGTATCTAGTATAGTAATGACTCTATGTAGTATCTGGTTTATAGTAATGAATCTATGTAGTATCTAGTATAGTAATGACTCTATGTAGTATCTGGTATAGTAATGACTCTACGTAGTATCTGATTTATAGTAATGACTCTATGTAGTATCTAGTATAGTAATGACTCTACGTAGTATCTGGTTTATAGTAATGACTCTATAGTGATGTAGTGTCTGGTTTATAGTAATGACTCTATAGTAATGTATTATCTGGTTTATAGTAATGACTCTATGTAGTGTCTGGTTTATAGTAATGACTCTATAGTGATGTAGTGTCTGGTTTATAGTAATGACTCTATAGTGATGTAGTATCTAGTTTATAGTAATGACTCTATGTAGTATCTAGTATAGTAATGACTCTATGTAGTATCTAGTATAGTAATGACTCTATGTAGTATCTGGTTTATAGTAATGACTCTATAGTAATGTAGTATCTGGTTTATAGTAATGACTCTATGTAGTATCTAGTATAGTAATGACTCTATGTAGTATCTGGTTTATAGTAATGACTCTATAGTAATGTATTATCTGGTTTATAGTAATGACTCTATAGTGATGTATTATCTGGTTTATAGTAATGACTCTATGTAGTGTCTGGTTTATAGTAATGACTCTATGTAGTGTCTGGTTTATAGTAATGACTCTATAGTGATGTAGTATCTGGTTTATAGTAATGACTCTATAGTGATGTAGTATCTGGTTTATAGTAATGACTCTATAGTGATGTAGTATCTAGTTTATAGTAATGACTCTATGTAGTATCTGGTTTATAGTAATGACTCTATGTAGTGTCTGGTTTATAGTAATGACTCTATAGTGATGTAGTGTCTGGTTTATAGTAATGACTCTATAGTGATGTAGTATCTAGTTTATAGTAATGACTCTATGTAGTATCTGGTTTATAGTAATGATTCTATAGTGATGTAGTATATGGTTTATTGTAATGACTCTATGTAGTACCTGGTTTATAGTAATGACTCTATGTAGTATCTGGTTTATAGTAATGACTATGTAGTATTTGGTTTATAGTAATGACTATGTAGTGTCTGGTTTATAGTAATGACTCTATGTAGTATCTGGTTTATAGTAATGACTCTATGTAGTGTCTGGTTTATAGTAATGACTCTATGTAGTGTCTGGTTTATAGTAATGACTCTATAGTAATGTAGTATCTGGTTTATAGTAATGACTCTATGTAGTGTCTGGTTTATAGTAATGACTCTATGTAGTGTCTGGTTTATAGTAATGACTCTATGTAGTGTCTGGTTTATAGTAATGACTCTATGTAGTATCTGGTTTATAGTAATGACTCTATGTAGTATCTGGTTTATAGTAATGACTCTATGTAGTGTCTGGTTTATAGTAATGACTCTATAGTGATGTAGTATCTGGTTTATAGTAATGACTCTATAGTGATGTAGTATCTGGTTTATAGTAATGACTCTATAGTGATGTAGTATCTGGTTTATAGTAATGACTCTATGTAGTATCTGGTTTATAGTAATGACTCTATGTAGTATCTAGTATAGTAATGACTCTATGTAGTACTGGTTTATAGTAATGACTCTATGTAGTATCTGATTTATAGTAATGACTCTATGTAGTATCTGGTTTATTGTAATGCCTCTATAGTAATGTAGAATCTGGTTTATAGTAATGACTCTATAGTGATGTAGTATCTGGTTTATAGTAATGACTCTATGTAGTGTCTGGTTTATAGTAATGACTCTATGTAGTATCTAGTATAGTAATGACTCTACGTAGTATCTGGTTTATAGTAATGACTCTATAGTAATGTAGTATCTGGTTTATAGTAATGACTCTATGTAGTGTCTGGTTTATAGTAATGACTCTATGTAGTATCTGGTTTATAGTAATGACTCTATGTAGTGTCTGGTTTATAGTAATGACTCTATGTAGTGTCTGGTTTATAGTAATGACTCTATGTAGTGTCTGGTTTATAGTAATGACTCTATAGTGATGTAGTATCTGGTTTATAGTAATGACTCTATAGTGATGTAGTATATGGTTTATTGTAATGACTCTATGTAGTACCTGGTTTATAGTAATGACTCTATGTAGTATCTGGTTTATAGTAATGACTATGTAGTATTTGGTTTATAGTAATGACTCTATGTAGTATCTAGTATATTAATGACTCTACGTAGTATCTTATATAGTAATGACTCTACGTAGTATCTATTATAGTAATGACTACGTAGTATCTGATTATAGTAATGACTCTATGTAGTATCTGGCTCTACGTAGTATCTAGTATAGTAATGACTCTATGTAGTATCAGGTATAGTAATGACTCTGTAGGTCTGCTCTGTGTGTCGTCTCCTGTAGCAGGCCAGCGACGGCACCAAGCCCTCCAGGCTGGTCACCCAGCTCCACTTCACCAGCTGGCCTGATTTTGGGGTGCCCTTTTCCCCCATCGGCATGCTCAAGTTCCTCAAAAAAGTCAAGACGGTCAACTCCTCCTTCGCTGGGCCCATCGTGGTTCACTGCAGGTACTTTATACTGGGGATGTAGTCTTTTAGGCACATTTCAACTGTTGCACTGTATATAGTAACCTGAAGGTTACTTCCCCATCTGTATTTAGGAAGAGAGAGAGAGAGATCTAACTGTCATGCTATAGATAGTTGACTCCTTGGCCTTCTCTGTCCTTTGTCTCTGCAGCGCTGGTGTGGGAAGGACAGGGACCTTCATTGTGATTGACGGCGTGATTGACATGATGCACCAAGAGCAGAAGATTGACGTCTTTGGTTTTGTGTCCAAGATAAGAGACCAGCGCTCGCAGCTTGTACAGACAGACGTGAGTAGGCTCAAAACAACAGGGTCACAACACTATTTCATGCAATGCATCAGTCTATGTTTCTCTTAGTACTAGGACTAGCAACTGTCCAAAAGTAAGCATTGTTCTTCCTACTACTACAGTGTTCTAAATATGTATTTGTAATGTAAACTAGAAAATAATAGAGGTCCAAGAATATATCCCTGTGGAACACCACACTGGATCTCATCTGATTCATCTGCTTCTTCTCCTTGTTCTTTTTCTTCTTCTTCAGTTACTCCTTCTTCTTCTTCTTCTGCTTCTCCTTCTTCTTCTCCTTCTTCTTCTCCTTCATCTTCTCCTCCTTCTCCTTCTTCTTGTCCTTCATCTTCTCCTCCTTCTTCTTCTCCTTTTTCTCCTTCTTCTTCTTCTTCTTCAGCATATTCCTTTGGAAGAAATTATCAAAGTGTATGGACTTTCATTCTTATTGTTCTAGTGCTCTAAATATCTGTTTGTCTTCCTCTGTGGCCTCCAGATTCAGTACTCATTCATCTACCAGGCCCTGTTGGAATACTACCTCTACGGAGACACAGAACTGGACGTGTCATCTCTGGAAGGACACCTGCACAAACTCCACAACACCCACGCCCCCTTCGACAGGGTCGGCCTGGAGGAAGAGTTCAAAGTGAGAGCCAGGGGTCCTCTCTCTTCTCTGACAGGGTTGTAGTTGATAAGATAGAGCCCTTTGCTACATGCATGCAGCTTAGAATCCTTGAAAGTCTGTGTATGCTTATAATAGCAATTGTGGACATCGGGTATAAATTATTCTATGTTAATTTGCATCGCTCTTATTTTTGGGCCTCCCGGGTGGCTCAGCGGTTGTATCACAACACGGCCGTGATCGGGAGTCCCATAGGGCGGCGCACAATTGGCCCAGCGTCCTCCGGGTTAGGGGAGGGTTTGTCCGGGGGGGTAGGCCGCCATTGTAAAAAAAAAAAAAGTTTCTTAATTGACTTGCCTAGTTAAATAAAGGTAAAACATATTAAGTCATCTATGTGTACATTTGCACCCTGACACTTTCCTGTCCCCCCCACCCACTCCCCCCCTTTATCATCCAGAAACTGACCAACATGCGGATAATGAAGGAGAACATGAGGATGGGAAATCTCCCTGCCAACATGAAGAAGAACAGAGTGCTTCAGATTATTCCATGTAAGGAACGCCGGAAGAGACAAACTGAATGAGATCTGTTTTCCCCTCAGAGTCCAGTAACTCTACATTACGTCATGCAGTTATTAACACAACAAACTGAATGAGATCTGTCTTCCCCTCAGAGTCCAGTAACTCTACATTACGTCATGCAGTTATTCCTTAACTTGTGACAGATTGTGACCCACAGATTATATTGTGTTCATAACCCCCCCTTATTTAGAACGAAACGAGATATATTATCAAATCCCTTATTCCCTTGGTTCGCTCACCTAAATTGCATTCATGCAGAATTATCCAGGGAAATCCATTGTATATGTCACCTTTTCATATTTGGTATTTTTCATATTTGGTATTCATATATTTAAACCTTGATGCATGGGACTGACATCGAGAGATCTTTTAGTCAGGCGTCTTGTTGTTTTATCTGATAAAACGCTCATTGTTTTTTCTGTTCTTTAGGTTGAGTGATGCGTTTTGTCTCTCATCTTACAAATAGTGTTTGGGAAATGAATCTGGAGGAGCCTTATAGGCTTGCATCTCAAACGGCACCCTATGCCCTATTTAGTGCACTACTTTTGACCAGGGTCTATAGGGTCTGTGGTCAAAAGGAGTGCACTATATAGGGAATAGGTTGCCATTTGAGACGCTGACTTTTAGGCATCTAATACGGGCGATCTATTCATAAATCAACAGTGACAGCATCGCAGATGATCCAATTCCTTCCACCCCTAATTCACCTGCTCTTTCCTCAGACCGTTCGATTGTAGGGCCGTTAAGGGCCGCACCTTTGGTGAGTTAAGATGTGTGTTGGTGTAATGGGAAGGGGGATATTACAGGGACTTTTATTTCCATGGCAGTTTCCTATAACGTCCACTAGGGGGGGGGGTCGACGTAAGTCCCTGTTACCATCTAGTAGACCCGCGCCTTGCTAGGGCGTCTCCAGTTTCCTATAACGTCCACTAGGGGGAGACGTGAGTCCCTGTTACCATCTAGTAGACCCGCGCCTTGCTAGGGCGTCTCCAGTTTCCTATAACGTCCACTAGGGGGGGGAGACGTGAGTCCCTGTTACCATCTAGTAGACCCGCGCCTTGCTAGGGCGTCTCCAGTTTCCTATAACGTCCACTAGGGGGGGGAGACGTGAGTTCCTGTTACCATCTAGTAGACCCGCGCCTTGCTAGGGCGTCTCCAGTTTCCTATAACGTCCACTAGGGGGGGGAGACGTGAGTTCCTGTTACCATCTAGTAGACCCGCGCCTTGCTAGGGCGTCTCCAGTTTCCTATAACGTCCACTAGGGGGAGACGTGAGTTCCTGTTACCATCTAGTAGACCCGCGCCTTGCTAGGGCGTCTCCAGTTTCCTATAACGTCCACTAGGGGGAGACGTGAGTTCCTGTTACCATCTAGTAGACCCGCGCCTTGCTAGGGCGTCTCCAGTTTCCTATAACGTCCACTAGGGGGAGACGTGAGTTCCTGTTACCATCTAGTAGACCCGCGCCTTGCTAGGGCGTCTCCAGTTTCCTATAACGTCCACTAGGGGGGGGAGACGTGAGTTCCTGTTACCATCTAGTAGACCCGCGCCTTGCTAGGGCGTCTCCAGTTTCCTATAACGTCCACTAGGGGGAGACGTGAGTTCCTGTTACCATCTAGTAGACCCGCGCCTTGCTAGGGCGTCTCCAGTTTCCTATAACGTCCACTAGGGGGCCTTGCTAGACGTGAGTTCCTGTTACCATCTAGTAGACCCGCGCCTTGCTAGGGCGTCTCCAGTTTCCTATAACGTCCACTAGGGGAGACGTGAACTCATTTTGAAAATCATAATTTTACCCTATCTAAACCTAGAACCCTGACCTAAACCACCTATTCAGTTTCATATATTTTAAATCTTGACTGGGGAGACATTGAGAGTTCCTTTAGTTACCATCTAGTAGACCCATTGCTGTTCTTTAGGTTGAGTGATGTGTTTTTGTCATTGCCTGTTTCATCTTACAACGTGTTTGGGGGAATCTGGAGGAGTTCCTGTCTCCATCTAGTTAGTGACCCGGCACCTTTCCCTATTTAGGCGTCTATGGCACCAGTTTCCTATAAGTCCACTAGGGGGAGACGTGAGTTCCTGTTACCATCTAGTAGACCCGCACCTTTCTAGGGCGTCTCCAGTTTCCTATTTAGTCCACTAGGGAGACGTGAGTTCCTGTTACCATCTAGTAGACCCGCGCCTTTAGCTAGGGCGTCTCCAGTTTCCTATAACGTCCACTAGGGGGAGATTCGTGAGTTCCTGTTACCATCTAGTAGACCCGGCGCCTTGCTAGGCGTCTCCAGTTTCCTATAACGTCCACTAGGGGGCACGTGAGTTCCTGTTACCATCTAGTAGACCCGCGCCTTGCTAGGGCGTCTCCAGTTTCCTATAACGTCCACTAGGGGGGGGAGACGTGAGTTCCTGTTACCATCTAGTAGACCCGCGCCTTGCTAGGGCGTTAGCTACGTCTCCAAGGATCGCTGGTTTAATCCCAGTGCTTGGAACTCATTTTGAAAATCATAATTTTTGTCCCTATCCCAAACCTTAACCCTGACCTAAACCACCTATTCATATTAGGTATTCATATATTTAAACCTTGATGTGTGGGACTGACATTGAGAGATCTTTTAGTCAGGCGTCTTGTTGTTTTATCTGATAAAACGCTCATTGTTTTTGCTGTTCTTTAGGTTGAGTGATGTGTTTTTGTCATTGCCTGCTTCTCATCTTACAAATAGTGTTTGGGAAATGGATCTGGAGGAGCGTTTTACTGTGCATCTCAAATGGCACCCTATTCCCTATTTAGTGCACTACTATGGCACCCTATTCCCTATTTAGTGCACTACTATGGCACCCTATTCCCTATTTAGTGCACTACTATGGCACCCTAAACATGCCTATTTAGTAAACACTAATACTTACTACCAGGGTCTACTAGGGCTCAGAATGAAACATCCAATACTCACTTTTATCAATGCACAAACATCCAATACTCACTTTGTCTGACACCTAAAAATGAGTAAACATATGCCCAAACTATAAAGTGAGTAAACATCCAATACTCACTACATATCAAAATCCAATACTCACTACTATATCAATGAGCAAACCAAACCCATGTAAACATCCAATACTGCAGTTACGATGAAGGGGGTCGTTTTTTATCGGTAGATTGAGGTGTTATACCATTGATATACTCTGTGTTCACGGCCTTTGTAGTTATCACCCGGTTAACATGAACTGTATTTTTCAGATGACTTCAACAGAGTGATTATGTCCATGAGAAGGGGCCAAGAGTTTACTGACTACATCAATGCGTCATTTATAGATGTAAGTATATACTCACTACTACATCAATGAGTAAACATCCAATACTCACTACTATATCAATGAGTAAACATCCAATACTCACTACTATATCAATGAGTAAACATCCAATACTCACTACTATATCAATGAGTAAACATCCAATACTCACTACTATATCAATGAGTAAACATCCAATACTCACTACTACATCAATGAGTAAACGTTACAATACTCACTACTACATCAATGAGTAAACGTGAATCAACGTTATATTTATTGATAGCTAGTTTTGTTTTTGTTTTTGCAGTATATTCAAGTATATATTCATACGCTGCAATCAAGTTGTACCTGTCTGACATGGTGGTAATGCCTGTACTGTGGTGGACAGGAAGTTGTACCTGTCTGACATGGTGGTAATGCCTGTACTGTGTACTGTGGTGGACAGGAAGTTGTACCTGTCTGACATGGTGGTAATGCCTGTACTGTGGTGGACAGGAAGTTGTACCTGTCTGACATGGTGGTAATGCCTGTACTGTGTACTGTGGTGGACAGGAAGTTGTACCTGTCTGACATGGTGGTAATGCCTGTACTGTGCACTGTGGTGGACAGGAAGTTGTACCTGTCTGACATGGTGGTAATGCCTGTACTGTGCACTGTGGTGGACAGGAAGTTGTACCTGTCTGACATGGTGGTAATGCCTGTACTGTGCACTGTGGTGGACAGGAAGTTGTACCTGTCTGACATGGTGGTAATGCCTGTACTGTGGTGGACAGGAAGTTGTACCTGTCTGACATGGTGGTAATGCCTGTACTGTGTACTGCGGTGGACAGGGAGTTGTACCTATCTGACATGGTGGTAATGCCTGTACTGTGTACTGTGGTGGGGTGTCCTCAGGGCTACAGGCAGAAGGACTACTTCATAGCGACCCAGGGTCCTTTATCTCACACGGTAGAGGACTACTGGAGGATGGCGTGGGAGTGGAAGTGTCACTCCATCGTCATGCTGACTGAACTACAGGAGAGGGAGCAGGTAGGAAGGATATTCCATTGAAGAAATAGCATTTAAATAATTCATATTATATGATATATCTCTATGCTATTCACTTACTAACTACTGCATCTTAGTTGTCTACCGCTAGCAAGGATACAAAACTAGGACCTCTTTGTGTTGAGCTATTGTAATTATGTAGTAGAGTACTGTTCTAACATTATTTGAGTTATTGTAATATTGTAGTAGAGTACTGTTCTAACATTATTTGAGTTATTGTAATATTGTAGTAGAGTACTGTTCTAACATTATTTGAGTTATTGTAATATTGTAGTAGAGTACTGTTCTAACAGTATTTGAGTTATTGTAATATTGTAGTAGAGTACTGTTCTAACATGATTTGAGTTATTGTAATATTGTAGTAGAGTACTGTTCTTAACATGATTTAAGTTATTGTAATATTGTAGTAGAGTACTGTTCTAACATTATTTGAGTTATTGTAATATTGTAGTAGAGTACTGTTCTAACATGATTTGAGTTATTGTAATATTGTAGTAGAGTACTGTTCTTCCATGTGTTGAGTTATTGTAATATTGTAGTAGGCTACTGTTCGTGAACATGTCTTCTATTATTTGATGGTAATAGAATCACTGTGTTATCCAGTACTCAGTCTTAATCTCCTGACTGTGTCTCCTGCAGGACAAGTGTTTCCAGTACTGGTCCACAGAGGACTCAGTGACCTATGGAGACTACACTGTAGAGATGAAGGGATCCACTGTGTGTGACAGCTTCAGTGTACGGGATCTGGTACTCACCTACGGCCCAGTAAGTTTACATGGAAATACCCTGAGGTAGTGAGGGACCTAAAAGCAATAGTTTATTGAGACATTAACATTATTAACCTTCTTCTTACCTCTAGAGGAGTCCATGATTAATCACAGGAATAAAGTGTTTGTCGTGTTAGCATATTGCTAATCTTGTAACCCTCAATCCAAATTAGACGTTAACAGTCATCACGAGAAAGTAGCGTATTGCAAAACTATCTATTGCTGATCTGTCCACACCTAGCATGTTGCTAAAATTAGCTCCCAATGCTAAATGATCTGTCCACACCTAGCATGTTGCTAAAATTAGCTCCCAATGCTAAATGATCTGTCCACACCTAGCATGTTGCTAAAATTAGCTCCCAATGCTAAATGATCTGTCCACACCTAGCATGCTGCTAAAATTAGCTCCCAATGCTAAATGATCTGTCCACACCTAGCATGTTGCTACAATTAGCATCCTGACAGCTACATTATCTTTCCACACCTAGCATGTTGCTACAATTAGCATCCTGACAGCTACATTATCTTTCCAAACCTGGGTTTCCATGTTTCAGGATAAGCAGACACGTCTGGTCCGCCACTTCCATTTTCACGGCTGGCCAGAGATCGGGATCCCAGCCGAAGGGAAAGGAATGATCGACATCATCGCCTCGGTGCAGAGACAGCAACAGCAGTCAGGAAACCATCCCATCATCGTACACTGCAGGTAGCTAAGACTCGGACCCTCATCACCATGTGGTGGAATATGTTACTTTGGGAAGACTTTTACACTTCACTGTTACCTAAGTAACACACTTATACCACTTTAAATATACTTCCTAACAATTCATTTACTGTTACTTTGGTAACACTTTATTTTCACATATTTACTGTTACTATGGTAACACTTTATTACACATTTACTGTTACTTTGGTAACACTTTATTACACATTTACTGTTACTATGGTAACACTTTATTACACATTTACTTTTACTATGGTAACACTTTATTACACATGTACTTTTACTATGGTAACACTTTATTACACATTTACTGTTACTATGGTAACACTTTATTACACATTTACTGTTACTATGGTAACACTTATTACTTGTATAGTTTGTTGAGCATTCTTTAGGCAAGACTGTTACTGTTACTAGCAACTCATTACAACAGTCACAAAACCCCAAAAGTCACTGTTTTTGTTGTGTAGTGCTGGTGCAGGGCGAACAGGTACGTTCATTGCACTGAGCAATATCCTGGAGCGGGTCAAGGCTGAGGGCCTACTGGACGTCTTCCAGACTGTGAAGAGTTTACGGATGCAGAGGCCACATATGGTCCAGACCGTGGTGAGGACATTGACACAAATCACCATTTATAAACCTATTTTAATTTCCAAAGAATCAACATAGTTTGGCACACATTATAATTGACCAAGTATCTATCGGGTCCCAATGCCACTAATAGATAATATAATACTTTATTGTCCGTTAAGTTTAACACAGAATGGACATTTGTCTTTGGTGCTCTGGCTTTACAGTAAAACGATCAGAACGGACGTAAAACATCGACACAGCGAATATTACATGTTAGTTCACCGGAGTCGTGTTGAGAATCTAAATACCGGAGTCGTGTTTAGAATCTAAATACCAGAGTCGTGTTGAGAATCTAAATACCGGAGTCGTGTTGAGAATCTAAATACCGGAGTCGTGTTGAGAATCTAAATACCGGAGTCGTGTTGAGAATCTAAATACCGGAGTCGTGTTTAGAATCTAAATACCGGAGTCGTGTTTAGAATCTAAATACCGGAGTCGTGTTTAGAATCTAAATACTAAATACCGAATCGTGTTTAGAATCTAAATACCGAGGAGTCGTGTTTAGAATCTAAATACCGGAGTCGTTTAGAATCGGAGTCGTGTTAGAATCTAAATACTGAGTCGTGTTTAGAATCTAAATACCGGAGTCGTGTTTAGAATCTAAATACCGGAGTCTAAATACCGGAGTCGTGTTTAGAATCTAAATACCGGAGTCGTGTTTAGAATCTAAATACCGGAGTCGTGTTTAGAATCTAAATACCGGAGTCGTGTTTAGAATCTAAATACCGGAGGAGTCGTGTTTAGAATCTAAATACCGGAGGAGTCGTGTTTAGAATCTAAATACCGGAGTCGTGTTTAGAATCTAAATACCGGAGTCGTGTTTAGAATCTAAATACCGGAGTCTAAATGCCGGAGTCGTGTTTAGAATCTAAATGCCGGAGTCGTGTTTAGAATCTAAATACCGGAGAATCTAAATACCGTGTTTAGAATCTAAATACCGGAGTCGTGTTCTAAACACCGAGAATCTAAATACCGGAGTCTAAATACCGTGTTTAGAATCTAAATACCGGAGTCGGAGTCGTGTTTAGAATCTAAATACCGGAGGAGTCGTGTTTAGAATCTAAATACCGGAGGAGTCGTGTTTAGAATCTAAATACCGGAGGAGTCGTGTTTAGAATCTAAATACCGGAGTCGTGTTTAGAATCTAAATACCGGAGTCGTGTTTAGAATCTAAATACCGGAGTCGTGTTTAGAATCTAAATACCGGAGTCGTGTTTAGAATCTAAATACCGGAGTCGTGTTTAGAATCTAAATACCGGAGTTGTGTTTAGAATTCTCCCTGATGGTTCTCAAATTCTTTCCCCAGGAACAATACGACTTCTGCTACCGCGTGGTACAAGACTTTGTGGACATTTTCTCAGACTATGCCAATTTTAAATGATGAAATATTTGCCTTACAAACATTTTTTTTTTTGTTCAAATGTTTTTTTTTTTTTTTTTAATACCAGTTGGTCAGGCTTTGTGTTTTAGAAGGATTAAATGTTTTTCTATTTTGCTATGCACTTGTCCTTACTGTAACTAAAAACTCCATCCCTCGCTGTAATATACTGTACGTCAACGGACAAAGATTTGTAAATGCCAAAATGTAAGATTAATAATGTATATTTCACATCATGTATAATAATTATTTTGTAATGAAATTCAAGTGGTTTTTTTTTGTGTGTTTTTTATTTTTTAAACCTTGAGTCTCTTTATTCACATGTTTTAGTTGTTGTATGATACTGTACTTTTGTTAAACATCTTGTTTATTCAGACTGAGTGTTTATTTTGACCGTCCTTGTTTCCTTTTGAAAAGAGGCGCCATTGTAAATTGTTTACGTATCGATAGCAGACCTTCCATTTAATTGCATTCTAACAACGTTATGTGAATATTAATTAGTAAGATATTCTGACATGCCTTCTATCTGTGACTAGAGGTGATATCTCATCTATCTTTTATTGAATTGGAAATAACCTTTTTATTTAAAACAAAATATATATATATATTAAGGTCTTTACAATGCAAGTTTTTTCAGGCACAATATCAAGAACACAGAAAGAAAAAAATATGCAAAGTATTGAATATCAAGTTACGCCATTATTATTATTATTATTATTATTATTGTCAAGGATAATAGTTTAAAACAACATATTAAGGAATTGTAAGAATTAGTTTCCTGATGGAAGTAGTAGCCTACTTCAGAACAGAAAATCAACGTGCAACTACACATATAATAACAAGGTACCAGTAGTAGTACTAATCAGTAGTGCTAATCAGTAGTACTAATCAAATCCGTAGTACTAATACAAACATACTGCAGTTTTTTTTTTATCCACGGCACATACTCTGAAGCACATGTACATCACCCAGCATACCACCAAGGAATAGCACAGATACATTCTGACAAATATGTTAAAACTGAAAAGTTACAGTCATCATCATGTATATTCATGTGTATTGCTTTAATAGCAGTTTGGATACATTCGTTTTTTGTTAAATGTATGCATTCTTGAACTGTCCATATGGTTTAGACGTGACGCGTATTATTTGACCTAGGAAGGTGTCTGCTGTTGCAGTTGCCAATAATGACTATAAGAATAAAAATAAAAAACAAGTCGTTCTGATCTGACGCAACACTCAGTGTGACCTGTAAAATTAAAAGATCTTTAACTTAAAGGGCATCGAAATGAACTCGACACAATATATATGCATTTTTTTTTTTTAAAAGCACAAAAGATGGGCGTATTTCATTTACAATAACGATCCTCCATCTGTTCATAATATATCCATGTAAATGCCATACTTTAGTATTTAGACCTCAGTGCCGTTATAGTATACCGGCTACCACCAATCTCATGAAACACACAAATCCTCATTACGGCCTTACACCATTTGCATTGTTGTGAAAGATTAGGTCAGGGGTCAACCAAAACCATTACCTCATGAACTCCAGCAGTGCTTCAATGCCAGTTTTATAAGGGCGCCCTTGTATAGGAATCTGAAATAAGTCCAGCTGAATGCCCAAGGGCCCAGAAGCCCCACATTTACACACCCCTCTATTTCTATATGACATGTTGATTACAACGGGAGGATGAACTTTAACCCCGTCAGATACACACTGAACAAGGATGTTTAATAGTTGGGAACATGGAATTGTTGGATGCTTTGTCAGATGTGAGTTGTTGTTCCGGAGGGATGGTCTAACTTAACCTCATATCTCTCTCTCTCTCTCTCTCCCTCTCTCTCCCTTTACTCTCTCTCTCTCTCTCTCTCTCCCTTTACTCTCTCTCTCCCTTTACTCTCTCTCTCTCTCTCTCCCTTTACTCTCTCTCTCTCTCTCTCTCTCTCTCTCTCTCTCTCACTCTCTCGGGCTATTTTTGATCTGTTCTTTGATGAAGATGAAAGAGGGTGTTTTCAGGTCACGCCTCTTCATCTTTAGTTTTCTGCTTTTCATTGTCGCCCTCTCTTGGATTCTCAATGTCTTTTAAATGCCAGGTTGCAACATTAAATTCATTGAAAAACCTACTTTTTGCTCTGTCAATTCACTTACATGTGATTCAGCACTGCCATCTAGTGGTGAAGAAGGGGTAAATTATTTAGATATATTATGATTTATGAGAACCAGTAGATGTCACTGTTCAGTTGAAATATCCTATTCAAAGTGGCAAAGTGGTCTAAGGCACTGTATCTCAGTGCAAGAGGTGTCACTACACTCCCTGGTTCGAATCCAGGCTGCATCACATCCGGCCGTGATTGGGAGTCCCATAGGGCGGCGCACAATTGGCCCGGCGTCGTCCGGGGTAATAAGTAAGAATTTGTTTGTTAACTTACTTGCCCAGTTAAGTAAAGGTTAAATGTAAAAATGAAATAAAAATGTTGGAGCAGACTGTTACATACAGTATACAGGGGACTGTTACATACAGTATACAGGGGACTGTTACATACAGGTTGGAGAGGGGACTGTTACATACAGTATACAGGGGACTGTTACATACAGTATACAGGGGACTGTTACATACAGTATACAGGGGACTGTTACATACAGTATACAGGGGACTGTTACATACAGTATACAGGGGACTGTTACATACAGTATACAGGGGACTGTTACATACAGTATACAGGAGACTGTTACATACAGTATACAGGGGACTGTTACATACAGTATACAGGAGACTATTACATACAGTATACAGGGGACTGTTACATACAGTATACAGGGGACTGTTACATACAGTATACAGGTTGGAGAGGGGACTGTTACATACAGTATACAGGGGACTGTTACATACAGTATACAGGTTGGAGAGGGGACTGTTACATACAGTATACAGGGGACTGTTACATACAGTATACAGGGGACTGTTACATACAGTATACAGGTTACACTGTTACATACAGTATACAGGGGACTGTTACATACAGTATACAGGGGACTGTTACATACAGTATACAGGGGACTGTTACATACAGTATACAGGGGACTGTTACATACAGTATACAGGGACTGTTACATACAGTATACAGGGGACTGTTACATACAGTATACAGGGACTGTTACATACAGTATACAGGGGACTGTTACATACAGTATACAGGGGACTGTTACATACAGTATACAGGGGACTGTTACATACAGTATACAGGGGACTGTTACATACAGTATACAGGGGACTGTTACATACAGTATACAGGGGACTGTTACATACAGTATACAGGGGACTGTTACATACAGTATACAGGGGACTGTTACATACAGTATACAGGGGACTGTTACATACAGTATACAGGGGACTGTTACATACAGTATACAGGTTGGAGAGGGGACTGTTACATACAGTATACAGGGGACTGTTACATACAGTATACAGGGGACTGTTACATACAGTATACAGGGGACTGTTACATACAGTATACAGGTTGGAGAGGGACTGTTACATACAGTATACAGGGGACTGTTACATACAGTATACAGGGGACTGTTACATACAGTATACAGGTTGGAGAGGGGACTGTTACATACAGTATACAGGGGACTGTTACATACAGTATACAGGGGACTGTTACATACAGTATACACATGGGGCTGTTACATACAGTATACAGGGGACTGTTACATACAGTATACAGGTTGGAGAGGGGACTGTTACATACAGTATACAGGGGACTGTTAAATACAGTATACAGGGACTGTTACATACAGTATACAGGGGACTGTTACATACAGTATACAGGGGACTGTTACATACAGGCGACAGTTACATACAGTATACAGGGGACTGTTACATACAGTATACAGGGGACTGTTACATACAGTATACAGGGGACTGTTGCATACAGTATACAGGGGACTGTTGCATACAGTATACAGGGGACTGTTACATACAGTATACAGGGGACTGTTACATACAGTATACAGGAGACTGTTACATACATTATACAGGGGACTGTTACATACAGTATACAGGGGACTGTTACATACAGTATACAGGGGGCTGTTACATACAGTATACAGGGGACTGTTACATAGAGTATACAGGGGACTGTTACATAGAGTATACAGGGACTGTTACACAGTATACAGGGGACTGTTACATACAGTATACAGGGGACTGTTACATACAGTATACAGGGGACTGTTACATACAGTATACAGGGGACTGTTACATACAGTATACAGGGGACTGTTACATACAGTATACAGGGGACTGTTACATACAGTATACAGGGGACTGTTACATACAGTATACAGGGGACTGTTACATACAGTATACAGGGGACTGTTACATACAGTATACAGGTTGGAGAGGGGACTGTTACATACAGTATACAGGTTGGAGAGGGGACTGTTACATACAGTATACAGGTTGGAGAGGGGACTGTTACATACCGTATACAGGGGACTGTTACATACAGTATACAGGGGACTGTTACATACAGTATACAGGGGACTGTTACATACAGTATACAGGGGACTGTTACATACAGTATACAGGGGACTGTTACATACAGTATACAGGGGACTGTTACATACAGTATACAGGGGACTGTTACATACAGTATACAGGGGACTGTTACATACAGTATACAGGTTGGAGAGGGGACTGTTACATACAGTATACAGGTTGGAGAGGGGACTGTTACATACAGTATACAGGGGACTGTTACATACAGTATACAGGGGACTGTTACATACAGTATACAGGGGACTGTTACATACAGTATACAGGAGATTGATACATACAGTATACAGGGGACTGTTACATACAGTATACAGGGGACTGTTACATACAGTATACAGGGGACTGTTGCATACAGTATACAGGGGACTGTTACATACAGTATACAGGGGACTGTTGCATACAGTATACATGGGACTGTTACATACAGTATACAGGGGACTGTTACATACAGTATACAGGGGACTGTTACATACAGTATACAGGGGACTGTTGCATACAGTATACAGGGGACTGTTACATACAGTATACAGGGGACTGTTACATACAGTATACAGGAGACTGTTACATACAGTATACAGGGGACTGTTACATACAGTATACAGGGGACTGTTACATACAGTATACAGGGGGCTGTTACATACAGTATACAGGGGACTGTTACATACAGTATACAGGGGACTGTTACATAGAGTATACAGGGGACTGTTACATACAGTATACAGGTTGGAGAGGGGACTGTTACATACAGTATACAGGGGACTGTTACATACAGTATACAGGGGACTGTTACATACAGTATACAGGTTGGAGAGGAGACTGTTACATACAGTATACAGGGGACTGTTACATACAGTATACAGGGGACTGTTACATACAGTATACAGGGGGCTGTTACATACACAGGGGGCTGTTACATACACATGGGACTGTTACATACAGTATACAGGGGACTGTTACATACAGTATACAGGCGACAGTTACATACAGTATACAGGGGACTGTTACATACAGTATACAGGGGACTGTTACATACAGTATACAGGGGACTGTTACATACAGTATACAGGGGACTGTTACATACAGTATACAGGGGACTGTTACATACAGTATACAGGAGACTGTTACATACAGTATATAGGGGACTGTTACATACAGTATACAGGGGACTGTTACATACAGTATATAGGGGACAGTTACATACAGTATACAGGGGACTGTTACATACAGTATACAGGGGACTGTTACATACAGTATACAGGTTGGAGAGGGGACTGTTACATACAGTATACAGGGGACTGTTACATACAGTATACAGGGGACTGTTACATACAGTATACAGGGGACTGTTACATACAGTATACAGGGGACTGTTACATACAGTATACAGGGGACTGTTGCATACAGTATACAGGGGACTGTTACATACAGTATACAGGGGACTGTTACATACAGTATACAGGGGACTGTTACATACAGTATACAGGGGACTGTTGCATACAGTATACAGGGGACTGTTACATACAGTATACAGGGGACTGTTACATACAATATACAGGGGACTGTTACATACAGTATACAGGGGACTGTTACATACAGTATACAGGGGACTGTTACATACAGTATACAGGGGACTGTTACATACAGTATACAGGTTGGAGAGGGGACTGTTACATACAGTATACAGGGGACTGTTACATACAGTATACAGGAGACTGATACATACAGTATACAGGGGACTGTTACATACAGTATACAGGGGACTGTTACATACAGTATACAGGGGGCTGTTACATACAGTATACAGGAGACTGATACATACAGTATACAGGGGACTGTTACATACAGTATACAGGAGACTGATACATACAGTATACAGGGGACTGTTACATACAGTATACAGGGGACTGTTACATACAGTATACAGGGGACTGTTACATACAGTATACAGGGGACTGTTACATACAGTATACAGGGACTGTTACATACAGTATACAGGGACTGTTACATACAGTATACAGGGGACTGTTACATACAGTATACAGGGGACTGTTACATACAGTATACAGGGGACTGTTACATACAGTATACAGGGGACTGTTACATACAGTATACAGGGGACTGATACATACAGTATACAGGGGACTGTTACATACAGTATACAGGGACTGTTACATACAGTATACAGGGGACTGTTACATACAGTATACAGGGGGGGACTGTTACATACAGTATACAGGGGACTGTTACATACAGTATACAGGGGACTGTTACATACAGTATACAGGGGACTGTTACATACAGTATACAGGGGACTGTTACATACAGTATACAGGGGACTGTTACATACAGTATACAGGGGACTGTTACATACAGTATACAGGGGACTGTTACATACAGTATACAGGGGACTGTTACATACAGTATACAGGGGACTGTTACATACAGTATACAGGGGACTGTTACATACAGTATACAGGGGACTGTTACATACAGTATACAGGAGACTGATACATACAGTATACAGGGGACTGTTACATACAGTATACAGGGGACTGTTACATACAGTATACAGGGGGCTGTTACATACAGTATACAGGAGACTGATACATACAGTATACAGGGGACTGTTACATACAGTATACAGGTTGGAGAGGGGACTGTTACATACAGTATACAGGAGACTGATACATACAGTATACAGGGGACTGTTACATACAGTATACAGGGGACTGTTACATACAGTATACAGGGGGCTGTTACATACAGTATACAGGGGACTGTTACATACAGTATACAGGGGACTGTTACATACAGTATACAGGTTGGAGAGGGGACTGTTACATACAGTATACAGGGGACTGTTACATAGAGTATACAGGGGACTGTTACATACAGTATACAGGTTGGAGAGGGGACTGTTACATACAGTATACAGGGGACTGTTACATACAGTATACAGGTTGGAGAGGGGACTGTTACATACAGTATACAGGGGACTGTTACATACAGTATACAGGGGACTGTTACATACAGTATACAGGGGGCTGTTACATACAGTATACAGGGGACTGTTACATACAGTATACAGGGGACTGTTACATACAGTATACAGGGGACTGTTAAATACAGTATACAGGTTGGAGAGGGGACTGTTACATACAGTATACAGGGGACTGTTACATACAGTATACAGGGGACTGTTACATACAGTATACAGGGGACTGTTACATACAGTATACAGGGGACTGTTACATACAGTATACAGGTTGGAGAGGGGACTGTTACATATAGTATACAGGGGGCTGTTACATACACAGGGGGCTGTTACATACACATGGGACTGTTACATACAGTATACAGGGGACTGTTACATACAGTATACAGGTTGGAGAGGGGACTGTTACATACAGTATACAGGGGACTGTTAAATACAGTATACAGGTTGGAGAGGGGACTGTTACATACAGTATACAGGGGACTGTTACATACAGTATACAGGGGACTGTTACATACAGTATACAGGTTGGAGAGGGGAATGTTACATACAGTATACAGGGGACTGTTACATACAGTATACAGGGGACTGTTACATACAGTATACAGGAGACTGTTACATACAGTATACAGGGGACTGTTACATACAGTATACAGGGGACTGTTACATACAGTATACAGGGGGCTGTACACACAGTATACAGGGGACTGTTACATACAGTATACAGGTTGGAGAGGGGACTGTTACATACAGTATACAGAGGACTGTTACATACAGTATACAGGGGACTGTTACATACAGTATACAGGGGACTGTTACATACAGTATACAGGTTGGAGAGGGGACTGTTACATACAGTATACAGGGGACTGTTACATACAGTATACAGGTTGGAGAGGGGACTGTTACGTACAGTATACAGGAGACGAATACATACAGTATACAGGGGACTGTTACATACAGTATACAGGTTGGAGAGGGGACTGTTACATACAGTATACAGGGGACTGTTACATACAGTATACAGGTTGGAGAGGGGACTGTTACATACAGTATACAGGAGACTGATACATACAGTATACAGGGGACTGTTACATACAGTATACAGGGGACTGTTACATACAGTATACAGGGGACTGTTACATACAGTATACAGGGGACTGTTACATACAGTATACAGGGGACTGTTATATACAGTATACAGGGGACTGTTACATACAGTATACAGGGGACTGTTACATACAGTATACAGGGGACTGTTACATACAGTATACAGGTTGGAGAGGGGACTGTTACGTACAGTATACAGGAGACTGATACATACAGTATACAGGGGACTGTTACATACAGTATACAGGTTGGAGAGGGGACTGTTACATACAGTATACAGGAGACTGTTACATACAGTATACAGGGGACTGTTACATAGAGTATACAAGGGACTGTTACATACAGTATACAGGTTGGAGAGGGGACTGTTACATACAGTATACAGGAGACTGTTACATACAGTATACAGGGGACTGTTACATACAGTATACAGGGGACTGTTACATACAGTATACAGGTTGGAGAGGGGACTGTTACATACAGTATACAGGGGACTGTTACATACAGTATACAGGAGACTGTTACATACAGTATACAGGGGACTGTTACATACAGTATACAGGGGACTGTTACATACAGTATACAGGGGACTGTTACATACAGTATACAGGGGACTGTTACATACAGTATACAGGTTGGAGAGGGGACTGTTACATACAGTATACAGGGGACTGTTACATACAGTATACATGGGACTGTTACATACAGTATACAGGTTGGAGAGGGGACTGTTACATACAGTATACAGGAGACTGTTACATACAGTATACAGGGGACTGTTACATAGAGTATACAAGGGACTGTTACATACAGTATACAGGTTGGAGAGGGGACTGTTACATACAGTATACAGGAGACTGTTACATACAGTATACAGGGGACTGTTACATACAGTATACAGGGGACTGTTACATACAGTATACAGGTTGGAGAGGGGACTGTTACATACAGTATACAGGGGACTGTTACATACAGTATACAGGAGACTGTTACATACAGTATACAGGAGACTGTTACATACAGTATACAGGGGACTGTTACATACAGTATACAGGGGACTGTTACATACAGTATACAGGGGACTGTTACATACAGTATACAGGGGACTGTTACATACAGTATACAGGGGACTGTTACATACAGTATACAGGGGACTGTTACATAGAGTATACAAGGGACTGTTACATACAGTATACAGGTTGGAGAGGGGACTGTTACATACAGTATACAGGAGACTGTTACATACAGTATACAGGGGACTGTTACATACAGTATACAGGTTGGAGAGGGGACTGTTACATACAGTATACAGGGGACTGTTACATACAGTATACAGGGGACTGTTACATACAGTATACAGGGGACTGTTACATACAGTATACAGGGGACTGTTACATACAGTATACAGGGGACTGTTACATACAGTATACAGGGGACTGTTACATACAGTATACAGGGGACTGTTACATACAGTATACAGGTTGGAGAGGGGACTGTTACATACAGTATACAGGGGACTGTTACATACAGTATACAGGTTGGAGAGGGGACTGTTACGTACAGTATACAGGAGACTGATACATACAGTATACAGGGGACTGTTACATACAGTATACAGGTTGGAGAGGGGACTGTTACATACAGTATACAGGGGGCTGTTACATACACAGGGGGCTGTTACATACAGTATACAGGGGACTGTTACATAGAGTATACAAGGGACTGTTACATACAGTATACAGGTTGGAGAGGGGACTGTTACATACAGTATACAGGGGGCTGTTACATACACAGGGGGCTGTTACATACACATGGGACTGTTACATACAGTATACAGGGGACTGTTACATACAGTATACAGGTTGGAGAGGGGACTGTTACATACAGTATACAGGGGACTGTTAAATACAGTATACAGGTTGGAGAGGGGACTGTTACATACAGTATACAGGGGACTGTTACATACAGTATACAGGGGACAGTTACATACAGTATACAGGGGACTGTTACATACAGTATACAGGTTGGAGAGGGGACTGTTACATACAGTATACAGGGGACTGTTACATACAGTATACAGGAGACTGTTACATACAGTATACAGGAGACTGTTACATACAGTATACAGGGGACTGTTACATACAGTATACAGGGGACTGTTACATACAGTATACAGGGGACTGTTACATACAGTATACAGGGGACTGTTACATACAGTATACAGGGGACTGTTACATACAGTATACAGGGGACTGTTACATAGAGTATACAAGGGACTGTTACATACAGTATACAGGTTGGAGAGGGGACTGTTACATACAGTATACAGGGACTGTTACATACAGTATACAGGGGACTGTTACATACAGTATACAGGTTGGAGAGGGGACTGTTACATACAGTATACAGGGGACTGTTACATACAGTATACAGTGTTATACAGGGGACTGTTACATACAGTATACAGGGGACTGTTACATACAGTATACAGGGGACTGTTACATACAGTATACAGGTTGGAGAGGGGACTGTTACATACAGTATACAGGGGGCTGTTACATACACAGGGGGCTGTTACATACACATGGGACTGTTACATACAGTATACAGGGGACTGTTACATACAGTATACAGGTTGGAGAGGGGACTGTTACATACAGTATACAGGGGACTGTTAAATACAGTATACAGGTTGGAGAGGGGACTGTTACATACAGTATACAGGGGACTGTTACATACAGTATACAGGGGACTGTTACATACAGTATACAGGGGACTGTTACATACAGTATACAGGTTGGAGAGGGGAATGTTACATACAGTATACAGGGGACTGTTACATACAGTATACAGGGGACAGTTACATACAGTATACAGGGGACTGTTACATACAGTATACAGGGGACTGTTACATACAGTATACAGGGGACTGTTACATACAGTATACAGGGGACTGTTACATACAGTATACAGGGGACTGTTACATACAGTATACAGGGGACTGTTACATACAGTATACAGGTTGGAGAGGGGACTGTTACATACAGTATACAGGGGACTGTTACATACATACAGTATACAGGGACTGTTACATACAGTATACAGGGGACTGTTACATACAGTATACAGGTTGGAGAGGGGACTGTTACATACAGTATACAGGGACTGTTACATACAGTATACAGGGGACTGTTACATACAGTATACAGGGACTGTTACATACAGTATACAGGGGACTGTTACATACAGTATACAGGGGACTGTTACATACAGTATACAGGGGACTGTTACATACAGTATACAGGGGACTGTTACATACAGTATACAGGTTGGAGAGGGGACTGTTACATACAGTATACAGAGGACTGTTACATACAGTATACAGGGGACTGTTACATACAGTATACAGGTTGGAGAGGGGACTGTTACATACAGTATACAGGGGACTGTTACATACAGTATACAGGGGACTGTTACATACAGTATACAGGGACTGTTACATACAGTATACAGGTTGGAGGGACTGTTACATACAGTATACAGGGGACTGTTACATACAGTATACAGGGGACTGTTACATACAGTATACAGGGGACTGTTACATACAGTATACAGGTTGGAGAGGGGACTGTTACATACAGTATACAGGGACTGTTACATACAGTATACAGGGACTGTTACATACAGTATACAGGGACTGTTACATACAGTATACAGGGGACTGTTACATACAGTATACAGGGGACTGTTACATACAGTATACAGGGGACTGTTACATACAGTATACAGGGGACTGTTACATACAGTATACAGGGGACTGTTACATACAGTATACAGGGACTGTTACATACAGTATACAGGTTGGAGAGGGGACTGTTACATACAGTATACAGGGACTGTTACATACAGTATACAGGGGACTGTTACATACAGTATACAGGTTGGAGGGGACTGTTACATACAGTATACAGGGACTGTTACATACAGTATACAGGGGACTGTTACATACAGTATACAGGGGACTGTTACATACAGTATACAGGGGACTGTTATATACAGTATACAGGGGACTGTTACATACAGTATACAGGGGACTGTTACATACAGTATACAGGGGACTGTGTATACAGGGGACTGTTACATACAGTATACAGGGGACTGTTACATACAGTATACAGGTTGGAGAGGGGACTGTTACATACAGTATACAGGAGACTGATACATACAGTATACAGGGGACTGTTACATACAGTATACAGGTTGGAGAGGGGACTGTTACATACAGTATACAGGGGACTGTTACATACAGTATACAGGGGACTGTTACATACAGTATACAGGGGACTGTTACATACAGTATACAGGGACTGTTACATACAGTATACAGGTTGGAGAGGGACTGTTACATACAGTATACAGGGGACTGTTACATACAGTATACAGGGGGACTGTTACTGTTACATACAGTATACAGTTGGAGGGGACTGTTACATACAGTATACAGGGGACTGTTACATACAGTATACAGGTTGGAGAGGGACTGTTACATACAGTATACAGGGGACTGTTACATACAGTATACAGGGGACTGTTACATACAGTATACAGGGGACTGTTACATACAGTATACAGGTTGGAGAGGGACTGTTACATACAGTATACAGGGGACTGTTACATACAGTATACAGGGGACTGTTACATACAGTATACAGGGGACTGTTACATACAGTATACAGGGGACTGTTACATACAGTATACAGGGGACTGTTACATACAGTATACAGGGACTGTTACATACAGTATACAGGTTGGAGAGGGGACTGTTACATACAGTATACAGGGGGACTGTTACATACAGTATACAGGGGACTGTTACATACAGTATACAGGGGACTGTTACATACAGTATACAGGTTGGACTGTTACATACAGTATACAGGGGGTTGGACTGTTACATACAGTATACAGGGGACTGTTACATACAGTATACAGGGGACTGTTACATACAGTATACAGGGGACTGTTACATACAGTATACAGGGGACTGTTACATACAGTATACAGGTTGGAGAGGGACTGTTAGGGGACTGTTACAGTATACAGGGGACTGTTACATACAGTATACAGGGGACTGTTACATACAGTATACAGGGGACTGTTACATACAGTATACAGGGGACTGTTACATACAGTATACAGGGGGCTGTACACACAGTATACAGGGGACTGTTACATACAGTATACAGGGGACTGTTACATACAGTATACAGGTTGGAGAGGGGACTGTTACATACAGTATACAGAGGACTGTTACATACAGTATACAGGGGACTGTTACATACAGTATACAGGGGACTGTTACATACAGTATACAGGTTGGAGAGGGGACTGTTACATACAGTATACAGGGGACTGTTACATACAGTATACAGGAGACTGTTACATACAGTATACAGGGGACTGTTACATACAGTATACAGGGGACTGTTACATACAGTATACAGGGGACTGTTACATACAGTATACAGGGGACTGTTACATACAGTATACAGGGGACTGTTACATACAGTATACAGGTTGGAGAGGGGACTGTTACATACAGTATACAGGAGACTGATACATACAGTATACAGGGGACTGTTACATACAGTATACAGGTTGGAGAGGGGACTGTTACATACAGTATACAGGAGACTGTTACATACAGTATACAGGGGACTGTTACATACAGTATACAGGGGACTGTTACATACAGTATACAGGTTGGAGAGGGGACTGTTACATACAGTATACAGGGACTGTTACATACAGTATACAGGGGACTGTTACATACAGTATACAGGGGACTGTTACATACAGTATACAGGTTGGAGAGGGGACTGTTACATACAGTATACAGGGGACTGTTACATACAGTATACAGGATACAGGGGACTGTTACAGGGACTGTTACATACAGTATACAGGAGACTGTTACATACAGTATACAGGGGACTGTTACATACAGTATACAGGGGACTGTTACATACAGTATACAGGGGACTGTTACATACAGTATACAGGGGACTGTTACATACAGTATACAGGGGACTGTTACTGTTACATACAGTATACAGGGGACTGTTACATAGAGGGGACTGTTACATACAGTATACAGGTTGGAGAGGGGACTGTTACATACAGTATACAGGAGACTGTTACATACAGTATACAGGGGACTGTTACATACAGTATACAGGTTGGAGAGGGGACTGTTACATACAGTATACAGGGGACTGTTACATACAGTATACAGGGGACTGTTACATACAGTATACAGGGGACTGTTACATACAGTATACAGGGACTGTTACATACAGTATACAGGGGACTGTTACATACAGTATACAGGGGACTGTTACATACAGTATACAGGGGACTGTTACATACAGTATACAGGTTGGAGAGGGGACTGTTACATACAGTATACAGGGGACTGTTACATACAGTATACAGGTTGGAGAGGGGACTGTTACGTACAGTATACAGGAGACTGATACATACAGTATACAGGGGACTGTTACATACAGTATACAGGTTGGAGAGGGACTGTTACATACAGTATACAGGGGGCTGTTACTGGGGGCTTACATACAGTATACAGGGGACTGTTACATACAGTATACAGGGACTGTTACATACAGTATACAGGTTGGAGAGGGACTGTTACATACAGTATACAGGGGACTGTTACATACAGTATACAGGGACTGTTACATACAGTATACAGGGGACTGTTACATACAGTATACAGGTTGGAGAGGGGACTGTTACATACAGTATACAGGGGACTGTTAAATACAGTATACAGGTTGGAGAGGGGACTGTTACATACAGTATACAGGGGACTGTTACATACAGTATACAGGGGACTGTTACATACAGTATACAGGGACTGTTACATACAGTATACAGGTTGGAGAGGGACTGTTACATACAGTATACAGGGACTGTTACATACAGTATACAGGGACTGTTACATACAGTATACAGGAGACTGTTACATACAGTATACAGGGGACTGTTACATACAGTATACAGGGGACTGTTACATACAGTATACAGGGGACTGTTACATACAGTATACAGGTTGGAGAGGGACTGTTACATACAGTATACAGGGGACTGTTACATACAGTATACACATGGGACTGTTACATACAGTATACAGGGACTGTTACATACAGTATACAGGTTGGAGAGGGGACTGTTACATACAGTATACAGGGGACTGTTACATACAGTATACAGGTTGGAGAGGGGACTGTTACATACAGTATACAGGGGACTGTTACATACAGTATACAGGGGACTGTTACATACAGTATACAGGGGACTGTTACATACAGTATACAGGTTGGAGAGGGGACTGTTACATACAGTATACAGGGGACTGTTACATACAGTATACAGGAGACTGTTACATACAGTATACAGGAGACTGTTACATACAGTATACAGGGACTGTTACATACAGTATACAGGGGACTGTTACATACAGTATACAGGGGACTGTTACATACAGTATACAGGGGACTGTTACATACAGTATACAGGGGACTGTTACATACAGTATACAGGGGACTGTTACATACAGTATACAGGGACTGTTACATACAGTATACAGGTTGGAGAGGGGACTGTTACATACAGTATACAGGAGACTGTTACATACAGTATACAGGGGACTGTTACATACAGTATACAGGGGACTGTTACATACAGTATACAGGGGACTGTTACATACAGTATACAGGGGACTGTTACATACAGTATACAGGGGACTGTTACATACAGTATACAGGGGACTGTTACATACAGACTGTTACATACAGTATACAGGGGACTGTTACATACAGTATACAGGTTGGACTGTTACATACAGTATACAGGGGACTGTTACATACAGGGGCTGTACATACAGGTACAGGGACTGTTACATACAGTATACAGGGGACTGTTACATACAGTATACAGGGGACTGTTACATACAGTATACAGGGGACTGTTACATACAGTATACAGGGACTGTTACATACAGTATACAGGTTGGAGAGGGGACTGTTACATACAGTATACAGGGGACTGTTACATACAGTATACAGGGGACTGTTACATACAGTATACAGGGGACTGTTACATACAGTATACAGGGGACTGTTACATACAGTATACAGGGGACTGTTACATACAGTATACAGGGGACTGTTACATACAGTATACAGGTTGGAGAGGGGACTGTTACATACAGTATACAGGGGACATACAGTATACAGGGGGCTGTTACATACACATGTGTTACATACAGTATACAGGGGACTGTTACATACAGTATACAGGTTGGAGAGGGGACTGTTACATACAGTATACAGGGGACTGTTACATACAGTATACAGGTTGGAGAGGGGACTGTTACATACAGTATACAGGGGACTGTTACATACAGTATACAGGGGACTGTTACATACAGTATACAGGGGACTGTTACATACAGTATACAGGTTGGAGACTGTTACATACAGTATACAGGGGACTGTTACATACAGTATACAGGGGACTGTTACATACAGTATACAGGAGACTGTTACATACAGTATACAGGGGACTGTTACATACAGTATACAGGGGACTGTTACATACAGTATACAGGGGACTGTTACATACAGTATACAGGGGACTGTTACATACAGTATACAGGGGACTGTTACATACAGTATACAGGGGACTGTTACATAGAGTATACATACAGTATACAGGTTGGAGAGGGGACTGTTACATACAGTATACAGGAGACTGTTACATACAGTATACAGGGGACTGTTACATACAGTATACAGGGGACTGTTACATACAGTATACAGGTTGGAGAGGGGACTGTTACATACAGTATACAGGGGACTGTTACATACAGTATACAGGGGACTGTTACATACAGTATACAGGGGACTGTTACATACAGGGGGACTGTTACATACAGTATACAGGTTGGAGAGGGACTGTTACATACAGTATACAGGGGACTGTTACATACAGTATACAGGGGACTGTTACATACAGTATACAGGGGACTGTTACATACAGTATACAGGTTGGAGAGGGGACTGTTACATACAGTATACAGGGGACTGTTAAATACAGTATACAGGTTGGAGAGGGGACTGTTACATACAGTATACAGGGGACTGTTACATACAGTATACAGGGGACTGTTACATACAGTATACAGGGGACTGTTACATACAGTATACAGGTTGGAGAGGGGAATGTTACATACAGTATACAGGGGACTGTTACATACAGTATACAGGGGACTTACATACAGTATACAGGGGACTGTTACATACAGTATACAGGGGACTGTTACATACAGTATACAGGGGACTGTTACATACAGTATACAGGGGACTGTTACATACAGTATACAGGGGACTGTTACATACAGTATACAGGTTGGAGGGACTGTTACATACAGTATACAGGGACTGTTACATACAGTATACAGGGGACTGTTACATACAGTATACAGGGGACTGTTACATACAGTATACAGGTTGGAGACTGTTACATACAGTATACAGGGGACTGTTACATACAGTATACAGGTTGGAGAGGGGACTGTTACATACAGTATACAGGGGACTGTTACATACAGTATACAGGGGACTGTTACATACAGTATACAGGGGACTGTTACATACAGTATACAGGGGACTGTTACATACAGTATACAGGGGACTGTTACATACAGTATACAGGGGACTGTTACATACAGTATACAGGGGACTGTTACATACAGTATACAGGGGACTGTTACATACAGTATACAGGGGACTGTTACATAGAGTATACAAGGGACTGTTACATACAGTATACAGGTTGGAGAGGGGACTGTTACATACAGTATACAGGGACTGTTACAGTATACAGGGGACTACAGGGGACTGTTACATACAGTATACAGGTTGGAGAGGGACTGTTACATACAGTATACAGGGACTGTTACATACAGTATACAGGGGACTGTTACATACAGTATACAGGGGACTGTTACATACAGTATACAGGGGACTGTTACATACAGTATACAGGGGACTGTTACACTGTTACATACAGTATACAGGTTGGAGAGGGGACTGTTACATACAGTATACAGGGGACAGTTACATACAGGGGACTGTTACATACAGTATACAGGGGACTGTTACATACAGTATACAGGTTGGAGAGGGGACTGTTACATACAGTATACAGGGGACTGTTAAATACAGTATACAGGTTGGACAGGGACTGTTACATACAGTATACAGGGGACTGTTACATACAGTATACAGGGGACTGTTACATACAGTATACAGGGACTGTTACATACAGTATACAGGTTGGAGAGGGGACTGTTACATACAGTATACAGGGGACTGTTACATACAGTATACAGGGGACTGTTACATACAGTATACAGGGACTGTTACATACAGTATACAGGGACTGTTACATACAGTATACAGGGGACTGTTACATACAGTATACAGGGGTATACAGGGGACTGTTACATACAGTATACAGGGGACTGTTACATACAGTATACAGGTTGGAGGGGACTGTTACATACAGTATACAGGGACTGTTACATACAGTATACAGGGGACTGTTACATACAGTATACAGGGGACTGTTACATACAGTATACAGGTTGGAGGGGACTGTTACATACAGTATACAGGGGACTGTTACATACAGTATACAGGGACTGTTACATACAGTATACAGGGGACTGTTACATACAGTATACAGGGGACTGTTATATACAGTATACAGGGGACTGTTACATACAGTATACAGGGGACTGTTACATACAGTATACAGGGGACTGTTACATACAGTATACAGGGGAGAGGGGACTGTTACATACAGTATACAGGGGACTGTTACATACAGTATACAGGGGGTTACATACAGTATACAGGGGACTGTTACATACAGTATACAGGAGACTGTTACATACAGTATACAGGGGACTGTTACATACAGTATACAGGGACTGTTACATACAGTATACAGGTTGGAGACATACAGTATACAGGGACTGTTACATACAGTATACAGGGGACTGTTACATACAGTATACAGGGGACTGTTACATACAGTATACAGGGGACTGTTACATAGAGTATACAAGGGACTGTTACATACAGTATACAGGTTGGAGAGGGGACTGTTACATACAGTATACAGGGGGCTGTTACATACACAGGGGGCTGTTACATACAGATGGGACTGTTACATACAGTATACAGGGGACTGTTACATACAGTATACAGGTTGGAGAGGGGACTGTTACATACAGTATACAGGGGACTGTTAAATACAGTATACAGGTTGGACTGTTACATACAGTATACAGGGGACTGTTACATACAGTATACAGGGGACAGTTACATACAGTATACAGGGGACTGTTACATACAGTATACAGGTTGGAGAGGGGACTGTTACATACAGTATACAGGGGACTGTTACATACAGTATACAGGAGACTGTTACATACAGTATACAGTATACAGGGACTGTTACATACAGTATACAGGGGACTGTTACATACAGTATACAGGGGACTGTTACATACAGTATACAGGGGACTGTTACATACAGTATACAGGGGACTGTTACATACAGTATACAGGGGACTGTTACATACAGTATACAGGGACTGTTACATACAGTATACAAGGGACTGTTACATACAGTATACAGGTTGGAGAGGGGACTGTTACATACAGTATACAGGGACTGTTACATACAGTATACAGGGGACTGTTATACAGTACAGTATACAGGGGACTGTTACATACAGTATACAGGTTGGATACAGTATACAGGGGACTGTTACATACAGTATACAGGGGACTGTTACATACAGTATACAGGGGACTGTTACATACAGTATACAGGGGACTGTTACATACAGTATACAGGGACTGTTACATACAGTATACAGGTTGGAGAGGGGACTGTTACATACAGTATACAGGGGACTGTTACATACAGGGGCTGTTACATACAGGGACTGTTACATACAGTATACAGGGGACTGTTACATACAGTATACAGGTTGGAGACTGTTACATACAGTATACAGGGACTGTTAAATACAGTATACAGGTTGGAGGGACTGTTACATACAGTATACAGGGGACTGTTACATACAGTATACAGGGGACTGTTACATACAGTATACAGGGGACTGTTACATACAGTATACAGGTTGGACTGTTACATACAGTATACAGGGGACTGTTACATACAGTATACAGGGGACTGTTACATACAGTATACATGTTACATAGAGTATACAGGGGACTGTTACATACAGTATACAGGGGACTGTTACATACAGTATACAGGGGGCTGTACACACAGTATACAGGGGACTGTTACATACAGTATACAGGGGACTGTTACATACAGTATACAGGTTGGAGAGGGGACTGTTACATACAGTATACAGGGGACTGTTACATACAGTATACAGGGGACTGTTACATACAGTATACAGGGGACTGTTACATACAGTATACAGGTTGGAGAGGGGACTGTTACATACAGTATACAGGGGACTGTTACATACAGTATACAGGTTGGAGAGGGGACTGTTACATACAGTATACAGGGGACTGTTACATACAGTATACAGGAGACTGTTACATACAGTATACAGGAGACTGTTACATACAGTATACAGGGGACTGTTACATACAGTATACAGGGGACTGTTACATACAGTATACAGGGGACTGTTACATACAGTATACAGGGGACTGTTACATACAGTATACAGGGGACTGTTACATACAGTATACAGGGGACTGTTACATACAGTATACAGGGACTGTTACATACAGTATACAGGTTGGACTGTTACATACAGTATACAGGAGACTGTTACATACAGTATACAGGGGACTGTTACATACAGTATACAGGGGACTGTTACATACAGTATACAGGGGACTGTTACATACAGTATACAGGTTGGAGAGGGGACTGTTACATACAGTATACAGGGGACTGTTACATACAGTATACAGGGGACTGTTACATACAGTATACAGGGGACTGTTACATACAGTATACAGGGGACTGTTACATACAGTATACAGGGGACTGTTACATACAGTATACAGGTTGGAGAGGGGACTGTTACATACAGTATACAGGGGGCTGTTACATACACAGGGGGCTGTTACATACACATGGGACTGTTACATACAGTATACAGGGGACTGTTACATACAGTATACAGGTTGGAGAGGGGACTGTTACATACAGTATACAGGGGACTGTTACATACAGTATACAGGTTGGAGAGGGGACTGTTACATACAGTATACAGGGGACTGTTACATACAGTATACAGGGGACTGTTACATACAGTATACAGGGACTGTTACATACAGTATACAGGTTGGAGGGGACTGTTACATACAGTATACAGGGGACATACAGTATACAGGGGACTGTTACATACAGTATACAGGGGACTGTTACATAGAGGGACTGTTACATACAGTACAGGGGACTGTTACATACAGTATACAGGGGACTGTTACATACAGTATACAGGGGACTGTTACATACAGTATACAGGTTGGAGAGGGGACTGTTACATACAGTATACAGGGGACTGTTACATACAGTATACAGGGGACTGTTACATACAGTATACAGGGGACTGTTACATACAGTATACAGGTTGGAGAGGGGACTGTTACATACAGTATACAGGGGACTGTTACATACAGTATACAGGGACTGTTACATACAGTATACAGGGGACTGTTACATACAGTATACAGGGGACTGTTACATACAGTATACAGGGGACTGTTACATACAGTATACAGGGGACTGTTACATACAGTATACAGGGGACTGTTACATACAGTATACAGGTTGGAGAGGGGACTGTTACATACAGTATACAGGAGACTGAGTATACAGGGGACTGTTACATACAGTATACAGGTTGGAGGGGACTGTTACATACAGTATACAGGGACTGTTACATACAGTATACAGGGGACTGTTACATAGAGTATACAGGGACTGTTACATACAGTATACAGGTTGGAGAGGGACTGTTACATACAGTATACAGGGACTGTTACATACAGTATACAGGGGACTGTTACATACAGTATACAGGGGACTGTTACATACAGTATACAGGTTGGAGAGGGGACTGTTACATACAGTATACAGGGGACTGTTACATACAGTATACAGGGACTGTTACATACAGTATACAGGGGACTGTTACATACAGTATACAGGGGACTGTTACATACAGTATACAGGGGACTGTTACATACAGTATACAGGGGACTGTTACATACAGTATACAGGGGACTGTTACATACAGTATACAGGGGACTGTTACATACAGTATACAGGGACTGTTACATACAGTATACAGGTTGGAGAGGGACTGTTACATACAGTATACAGGGACTGTTACATACAGTATACAGGGACTGTTACATACAGTATACAGGTTGGAGACTGTTACATACAGTATACAGGGGACTGTTACATACAGTATACAGGGGACTGTTACATACAGTATACAGGGGACTGTTACATACAGTATACAGGGGACTGTTATATACAGTATACAGGGGACTGTTACATACAGTATACAGGGGACTGTTACATACAGTATACAGGGACTGTTACATACAGTATACAGGTTGGAGAGGGACTGTTACATACAGTATACAGGGGACTGTTACATACAGTATACAGGTTGGAGAGGGACTGTTACACAGTATACAGGAGACTGATACATACAGTATACAGGGGACTGTTACATACAGTATACAGGTTGGAGAGGGGACTGTTACATACAGTATACAGGGGGCTGTTACATACACAGGGGGCTGTTACATACAGTATACAGGGGACTGTTACATAGAGTATACAAGGGACTGTTACATACAGTATACAGGTTGGAGAGGGGACTGTTACATACAGTATACAGTACATACAGGGGACTGTTACATACAGTATACAGGGGGACTGTTACATACAGTATACAGGTTGGAGAGGGGACTGTTACATACAGTATACAGGGGACTGTTACATACAGTATACAGGTTGGAGAGGGGACTGTTACATACAGTATACAGGGACTGTTACATACAGTATACAGGGGACTGTTACATACAGTATACAGGGACTGTTACATACAGTATACAGGTTGGAGAGGGACTGTTACATACAGTATACAGGGGACTGTTACATACAGTATACAGGGACTGTTACATACAGTATACAGGGGACTGTTACATACAGTATACAGGGGACTGTTACATACAGTATACAGGGGACTGTTACATACAGTATACAGGGGACTGTTACATACAGTATACAGGTTGGAGAGGGACTGTTACATACAGTATACAGGGGACTGTTACATACAGTATACACATGGGACTGTTACATACAGTATACAGGGGACTGTTACATACAGTATACAGGTTGGAGAGGGGACTGTTACATACAGTATACAGGGGACTGTTAAATACAGTATACAGGTTGGAGAGGGGACTGTTACATACAGTATACAGGGGACTGTTACATACAGTATACAGGGGACAGTTACATACAGTATACAGGGGACTGTTACATACAGTATACAGGTTGGAGAGGGACTGTTACATACAGTATAAGGGGACTGTTACATACAGTATACAGGAGACTGTTACATACAGTATACAGGAGACTGTTACATACAGTATACAGGGGACTGTTACATACAGTATACAGGGGACTGTTACATACAGTATACAGGGGACTGTTACATACAGTATACAGGGGACTGTTACATACAGTATACAGGGGACTGTTACATACAGTATACAGGGGACTGTTACATAGAGTATACAAGGGACTGTTACATACAGTATACAGGTTGGAGAGGGGACTGTTACATACAGTATACAGGAGACTGTTACATACAGTATACAGGGGACTGTTACATACAGTATACAGGGGACTGTTACATACAGTATACAGGTTGGAGAGGGGACTGTTACATACAGTATACAGGGGACTGTTACATACAGTATACAGGGGACTGTTACATACAGTATACAGGGGACTGTTACATACAGTATACAGGGGACTGTTACATACAGTATACAGGGGACTGTTACATACAGTATACAGGTTGGAGAGGGGACTGTTACATACAGTATACAGGGGGCTGTTACATACACAGGGGGCTGTTACATACACATGGGACTGTTACATACAGTATACAGGGGACTGTTACATACAGTATACAGGTTGGAGAGGGGACTGTTACATACAGTATACAGGGGACTGTTAAATACAGTATACAGGTTGGAGAGGGGACTGTTACATACAGTATACAGGGGACTGTTACATACAGTATACAGGGGACAGTTACATACAGTATACAGGGGACTGTTACATACAGTATACAGGTTGGAGAGGGGAATGTTACATACAGTATACAGGGGACTGTTACATACAGTATACAGGGGACAGTTACATACAGTATACAGGGGACTGTTACATAGAGTATACAGGGGACTGTTACATACAGTATACAGGGGACTGTTACATACAGTATACAGGGGGCTGTACACACAGTATACAGGGGACTGTTACATACAGTATACAGGGGACTGTTACATACAGTATACAGGTTGGAGAGGGGACTGTTACATACAGTATACAGAGGACTGTTACATACAGTATACAGGGGACTGTTACATACAGTATACAGGGGACTGTTACATACAGTATACAGGTTGGAGAGGGGACTGTTACATACAGTATACAGGGGACTGTTACATACAGTATACAGGTTGGAGAGGGGACTGTTACGTACAGTATACAGGAGACGAATACATACAGTATACAGGGGACTGTTACATACAGTATACAGGTTGGAGAGGGGACTGTTACATACAGTATACAGGGGACTGTTACATACAGTATACAGGTTGGAGAGGGGACTGTTACATACAGTATACAGGAGACTGTTACATACAGTATACAGGGACTGTTACATACAGTATACAGGTTGACTGTTACATACAGTATACAGGGACTGTTACATACAGTATACAGGGGACTGTTACATACAGTATACAGGGGACTGTTACATACAGTATACAGGGGACTGTTACATACAGTATACAGGTTGGAGAGGGGACTGTTACATACAGTATACAGGGGACTGTTACATACAGTATACAGGGGACTGTTACATACAGTATACAGGGGACTGTTACATACAGTATACAGGGGACTGTTACATACAGTATACAGGGGACTGTTACATACAGTATACAGGGGACTGTTACATACAGTATACAGGGGACTGTTACATACAGTATACAGGGGACTGTTACATACAGTATACAGGGGACTGTTACATACAGTATACAGGGACTGTTACATACAGTATACAGGGGACTGTTACATACAGTATACAGGGGACTGTTACATACAGTATACAGGTTGGAGAGGGGACTGTTACATACAGTATACAGGGGACTGTTACATACAGTATACAGGTTGGAGGGGACTGTTACATACAGTATACAGGAGACTGTACATACAGTATACAGGGGACTGTTACATACAGTATACAGGTTGGAGAGGGGACTGTTACATACAGTATACAGGGGACTGTTACATACAGTATACAGGTTGGAGAGACTGTTACATACAGTATACAGTACATACAGTATACAGGGGACTGTTACATACAGTATACAGGTTGGAGAGGGGACTGTTACATACAGTATACAGGAGACTGTTACATACAGTATACAGGGGACTGTTACATACAGTATACAGGGGACTGTTACATACAGTATACAGGGGACTGTTACATACAGTATACAGGGGACTGTTACATACAGTAAACAGGGACTGTTACATACAGTATACAGGGACTGTTACATACAGTATACAGGGGACTGTTACATACAGTATACAGGGGACTGTTACATACAGTATACAGGGGACTGTTACATACAGTATACAGGTTGGAGAGGGGACTGTTACGTACAGTATACAGGAGACTGATACATACAGTATACAGGGGACTGTTACATACAGTATACAGGTTGGAGAGGGGACTGTTACATACAGTATACAGGAGACTGTTACATACAGTATACAGGGGACTGTTACATACAGTATACAGGGGACTGTTACATAGAGTATACAAGGGACTGTTACATACAGTATACAGGTTGGAGAGGGGACTGTTACATACAGTATACAGGAGACTGTTACATACAGTATACAGGGGACTGTTACATACAGTATACAGGGGACTGTTACATACAGTATACAGGTTGGAGAGGGGACTGTTACATACAGTATACAGGGGACTGTTACATACAGTATACAGGGGACTGTTACATACAGTATACAGGAGACTGTTACATACAGTATACAGGGGACTGTTACATACAGTATACAGGGGACTGTTACATACAGTATACAGGGGACTGTTACATACAGTATACAGGGGACTGTTACATACAGTATACAGGGGACTGTTACACAGTATACAGGGACTGTTACATACAGTATACAGGTTGGAGAGGGGACTGTTACATACAGTATACAGGAGACTGTTACATACAGTATACAGGGGACTGTTACATACAGTATACAGGTTGGAGAGGGGACTGTTACATACAGTATACAGGGGACTGTTACATACAGTATACAGGGGACTGTTACATACAGTATACAGGGGACTGTTACATACAGTATACAGGGGACTGTTACATACAGTATACAGGGGACTGTTACATACAGTATACAGGGGACTGTTACATACAGTATACAGGGGACTGTTACATACAGTATACAGGGGACTGTTACATACAGTATACAGGTTGGAGAGGGGACTGTTACATACAGTATACAGGGGACTGTTACATACAGTATACAGGTTGGAGAGGGGACTGTTACGTACAGTATACAGGAGACTGATACATACAGTATACAGGGGACTGTTACATACAGTATACAGGTTGGAGAGGGGACTGTTACATACAGTATACAGGAGACTGTTACATACAGTATACAGGGGACTGTTACATACAGTATACAGGGGACTGTTACATACAGTATACAGGAGACTGTTACATACAGTATACAGGGGACTGTTACATACAGTATACAGGGGACTGTTACATACAGTATACAGGGGACTGTTACATACAGTATACAGGGGACTGTTACATACAGTATACAGGGGACTGTTACATACAGTATACAGGGGACTGTTACATACAGTATACAGGGGACTGTTACATACAGTATACAGGTTGGAGAGGGGACTGTTACATACAGTATACAGGTTGGAGAGGGGACTGTTACATACAGTATACAGGGGACTGTTACATACAGTATACAGGGGACTGTTACATACAGTATACAGGGGACTGTTACATACAGTATACAGGGGACTGTTACATACAGTATACAGGGGACATACAGTATACAGGGGACTGTTACATACAGTATACAGGGGACTGTTACATACAGTATACAGGGGACTGTTACATACAGTATACAGGGGACTGTTACATACAGTATACAGGGGACTGTTACATACAGTATACAGGGGACTGTTACATACAGTATACAGGGGACTGTTACATACAGTATACAGGGGACTGTTACATACAGTATACAGGGGGCTGTTACATACAGTATACAGGGGACTGTTGCATACAGTATACAGGGGACTGTTACATACAGGGGGACTGTTACATACAGTATACAGGGACTGTTACATACAGTATACAGGGGACTGTTACATACAGTATACAGGGGACTGTTACATACAGTATACAGGGGACTGTTACATACAGTATACAGGGGACTGTTACATACAGTATACAGGGGACTGTTACATACAGTATACAGGGGACTGTTACATACAGTATACAGGTTGGAGAGGGGACTGTTACATACAGTATACAGGGGACTGTTACATACAGTATACAGGGGACTGTTACATACAGTATACAGGTTGGAGAGGAGACTGTTACATACAGTATACAGGGGACTGTTACATACAGTATACAGGGGACTGTTACATACAGTATACAGGGGACTGTTACATACAGTATACAGGGGGCTGTTACATACACAGGGGGCTGTTACATACACATGGGACTGTTACATACAGTATACAGGGGACTGTTACATACAGTATACAGGTTGGACTGTTACATACAGTATACAGGGGACTGTTACATACAGTATACAGGGGACTGTTACATACAGTATACAGGGGACTGTTACATACAGTATACAGGTTGGAGAGGGACTGTTACATACAGTATACAGGGAGTACATACAGTATACAGGGGACTGTTACATACAGTATACAGGGGACTGTTACATACAGTATACATGGGACTGTTACATACAGTATACAGGGGACTGTTACATACAGTATACAGGGGACTGTTACATACAGTATACAGGGGACTGTTACATACAGTATACAGGGGACTGTTACATACAGTATACAGGGGACTGTTACATACAGTATACAGGTTGGAGAGGGGACTGTTACATACAGTATACAGGGGACTGTTACATACAGTATACAGGGGACTGTTACATACAGTATACAGGTTGGAGAGGGGACTGTTACATACAGTATACAGGGACTGTTACAGTATACAGGGGACTGTTACATACAGTATACAGGGGACTGGGACTGTTACATACAGTATACAGGAGACTGATACATACAGTATACAGGGGACTGTTACATACAGTATACAGGGGACTGTTACATACAGTATACAGGGGGCTGTTACATACAGTATACAGGGGACTGTTACATACAGTATACAGGGGACTGTTACATACAGTATACAGGTTGGAGAGGGGACTGTTACATACAGTATACAGGAGACTGATACATACAGTATACAGGGGACTGTTACATACAGTATACAGGGGACTGTTACATACAGTATACAGGGGGCTGTTACATACAGTATACAGGGGACTGTTACATACAGTATACAGGAGACTGTTACATACAGTATACAGGGGACTGTTACATACAGTATACAGGTTGGAGAGGGGACTGTTACATACAGTATACAGGGGACTGTTACATACAGTATACAGGGGACTGTTACATACAGTATACAGGTTGGAGAGGGGACTGTTACATACAGTATACAGGGGACTGTTACATAGAGTATACAGGGGACTGTTACATACAGTATACAGGAGACTGTTACATACAGTATACAGGGGACTGTTACATACAGTATACAGGTTGGAGAGGGGACTGTTACATACAGTATACAGGGGACTGTTACATACAGTATACAGGGGACTGTTACATACAGTATACAGGGGACTGTTACATACAGTATACAGGGGACTGTTACATACAGTATACAGGGGACTGTTACATACAGTATACAGGGGACTGGTATACAGGTTGGAGAGGGGACTGTTACATACAGTATACAGGGGACTGTTACATACAGTATACAGGGGACTGTTACATACAGTATACAGGTTGGAGTTAGGGGACTGTTACATACAGTATACAGGGGACTGTTACATACAGGGGGCTGTTACATACACATGGGACTGTTACATACAGTATACAGGGGACTGTTACATACAGTATACAGGTTGGAGACTGTTACATACAGTATACAGGGGACTGTTAAATACAGTATACAGGTTGGAGAGGGGACTGTTACATACAGTATACAGGGGACTGTTACATACAGTATACAGGGGACTGTTACATACAGTATACAGGTTGGACTGTTACATACAGTATACAGGGGACTGTTACATACAGTATACATTGGACAGTTACATACAGTATACAGGGGACTGTTACATACAGTATACAGGGGACTGTTACATACAGTATACAGGGGACTGTTACATACAGTATACAGGGGGCAGGGGACTGTTACATACAGTATACAGGTTGGAGGGGACTGTTACATACAGTATACAGAGGGACTGTTACATACAGTATACAGGGGACTGTTACATACAGTATACAGGGGACTGTTACATACAGTATACAGGTTGGAGAGGGACTGTTACATACAGTATACAGGGGACTGTTACATACAGTATACAGGTTGGAGAGGGGACTGTTACGTACAGTATACAGGAGACGAATACATACAGTATACAGGGGACTGTTACATACAGTATACAGGTTGGAGAGGGGACTGTTACATACAGTATACAGGGGACTGTTACATACAGTATACAGGTTGGAGAGGGGACTGTTACATACAGTATACAGGGACTGTTACATACAGTATACAGGGGACTGTTACATACAGTATACAGGTTGGAGAGGGGACTGTTACATACAGTATACAGGTTGGACTGTTACATACAGTATACAGGTTGGACTGTTACATACAGTATACAGGTTGGAGAGGGGACTGTTACATACAGTATACAGGGGACTGTTACATACAGTATACAGGGGACTGTTACATACAGTATACAGGTTGGAGAGGGGACTGTTACATACAGTATACAGGAGACTGATACATACAGTATACAGGGGACTGTTACATACAGTATACAGGGGACTGTTACATACAGTATACAGGGGACTGTTACATACAGTATACAGGGGACTGTTACATACAGTATACAGGGGACTGTTACATACAGTATACAGGGGACTGTTACATACAGTATACAGGGGACTGTTACATACAGTATACAGGTTGGAGAGGGGACTGTTACATACAGTATACAGGAGACTGTTACAGTACAGGGGACTATACAGGGTTGGAGAGGGGACTGTTACATACAGTATACAGGGGACTGTTACATACAGTATACAGGGGACTGTTACATACAGTATACAGGTTGGAGGGGACTGTTACATACAGTATACAGGAGACTGTTACATACAGTATACAGGGACTGTTACATACAGTATACAGGGGACTGTTACATACAGTATACAGGGGACTGTTACATACAGTATACAGGGGACTGTTACATACAGTATACAGGGGACTGTTACATACAGTATACAGGGGACTGTTACATACAGTATACAGGGGACTGTTACATACAGTATACAGGGGACTGTTACATACAGTATACAGGGACTGTTACATACAGGTTGGACAGGGGACTGTTACATACAGTATACAGGGACTGTTACATACAGTATACAGGGGACTGTTACATACAGTATACAGGTTGGAGAGGGGACTGTTACATACAGTATACAGGGGACTGTTACATACAGTATACAGGGGACTGTTACATACAGTATACAGGGGACTGTTACATACAGTATACAGGTTGGAGAGGGGACTGTTACATACAGTATACAGGGACTGTTACATACAGTATACAGGGGACTGTACATACAGTATACAGGGGACTGTTACATACAGTATACAGTATACAGGTTGGAGAGGGGACTGTTACATACAGTATACAGGGGACTGTTACATACAGGGGCTGTTACATACACATGGGACTGTTACATACAGTATACAGGGGACTGTTACATACAGTATACAGGTTGGAGAGACTGTTACATACAGTATACAGGGGACTGTTAAATACAGTATACAGGTTGGAGAGGGGACTGTTACATACAGTATACAGGGGACTGTTACATACAGTATACAGGGGACTGTTACATACAGTATACAGGGGACTGTTACATACAGTATACAGGTTGGAGAGGGGACTGTTACATACAGTATACAGGGGACTGTTACATACAGTATACAGGAGACTGTTACATACAGTATACAGGAGACTGTTACATACAGTATACAGGGGACTGTTACATACAGTATACAGGGGACTGTTACATACAGTATACAGGGGACTGTTACATACAGTATACAGGGGACTGTTACATACAGTATACAGGGGACTGTTACATACAGTATACAGGGGACTGTTACATAGAGTATACAAGGGACTGTTACATACAGTATACAGGTTGGAGAGGGGACTGTTACATACAGTATACAGGAGACTGTTACATACAGTATACAGGGGACTGTTACATACAGTATACAGGGGACTGTTACATACAGTATACAGGTTGGAGGGGGACTGTTACATACAGTATACAGGGGACTGTTACATACAGTATACAGGGGACTGTTACATACAGTATACAGGGGACTGTTACATACAGTATACAGGGACTGTTACATACAGTATACAGGTTGGAGAGGGACTGTTACATACAGTATACAGGGGGCTGTTACATACACAGGGGCTGTTACATACAGTATACAGGGACTGTTACATACAGTATACAGGGGACTGTTACATACAGTATACAGGGGACTGTTACATACAGTATACAGGGGACTGTTACATACAGTATACAGGTTGGAGAGGGGACTGTTACATACAGTATACAGGGGACTGTTACATACAGTATACAGGGGACTGTTACATACAGTATACAGGGGACTGTTACATACAGTATACAGGTTGGAGGGGACTGTTACATACAGTATACAGGGGACTGTTACATACAGTATACAGGGGACTGTTACATACAGTATACAGGGGACTGTTACATACAGTATACAGGGGACTGTTACATACAGTATACAGGGGACTGTTACATACAGTATACAGGGGACTGTTACATACAGTATACAGGGGACTGTTACATACAGTATACAGGGGACTGTTACATACAGTATACAGGGGACTGTTACATACAGTATACAGGGGACTGTTACATACAGTATACAGGTTGGAGAGGGGACTGTTACATACAGTATACAGGGGACTGTTACATACAGTATACAGGTTGGAGACTGTTACGTACAGTATACAGGAGACTGATACATACAGTATACAGGGGACTGTTACATACAGTATACAGGTTGGAGAGGGGACTGTTACATACAGTATACAGGGGACTGTTACATACAGTATACAGGTTGGAGAGGGGACTGTTACATACAGTATACAGGAGACTGTTACATACAGTATACAGGGGACTGTTACATACAGTATACAGGGGACTGTTACATACAGTATACAGGGGACTGTTACATACAGTATACAGGTTGGACTGTTACATACAGTATACAGGGGGCTGTTACATACACAGGGGGCTGGACTGTTACATACAGTATACAGGGGACTGTTACATACAGTATACAGGTTGGAGAGGGGACTGTTACATACAGTATACAGGGGACTGTTAAATACAGTATACAGGTTGGAGAGGGGACTGTTACATACAGTATACAGGGGACTGTTACATACAGTATACAGGGGACTACAGTATACAGGGGACTGTTACATACAGTATACAGGTTGGAGGGGACTGTTACATACAGTATACAGGGGACTGTTACATACAGTATACAGGGACTGTTACATACAGTATACTGTTACATACAGTATACAGGGGACTGTTACATACAGTATACAGGGGACTGTTACATACAGTATACAGGGGACTGTTACATACAGTATACAGGGGACTGTTACATACAGTATACAGGGGACTGTTACATACAGTATACAGGGGACTGACTGTTACATACAGTATACAGGTTGGAGAGGGGACTGTTACATACAGTATACAGGGGACTGTTACATACAGTATACAGGGGACTGTTACATACAGTATACAGGGGACTGTTACATACAGTATACAGGTTGGAGAGGGACTGTTACATACAGTATACAGGGGACTGTTACATACAGTATACAGGGGACTGTTACATACAGTATACAGGGGACTGTTACATACAGTATACAGGGGACTGTTACAGTATACAGGTTGGAGAGGGACTGTTACATACAGTATACAGGGGCTGTTACATACACAGGGGCTGTTACATACACATGGGACTGTTACATACAGTATACAGGGGACTGTTACATACAGTATACAGGTTGGAGAGGGGGACTGTTACATACAGTATACAGGGGACTGTTACATACAGTATACAGGGGACTGTTACATACAGTATACAGGGGACTGTTACATACAGTATACAGGGGACAGTTACATACAGTATACAGGGACTGTTACATACAGTATACAGGTTGGAGAGGGGAATGTTACATACAGTATACAGGGACTGTTACATACAGTATACAGGGGACAGTTACATACAGTATACAGGGGACTGTTACATACAGTATACAGGGGACTGTTACATACAGTATACAGGGGACTGTTACATACAGTATACAGGGGGACTGTTACATACAGTATACAGGGGGACTGTTACATACAGTATACAGGTTGGAGAGGGGACTGTTACATACAGTATACAGGGGACTGTTACATACAGTATACAGGGGACTGTTACATACAGTATACAGGGACTGTTACATACAGTATACAGGTTGGACTGTTACATACAGTATACAGGTTGGAGAGGGACTGTTACATACAGTATACAGGAGACTGTATACAGGGGACTGTTACATACAGTATACAGGTTGGAGAGGGGACTGTTACATACAGTATACAGGGGACTGTTACATACAGTATACAGGTTGGAGAGGGGACTGTTACATACAGTATACAGGGGACTGTTACATACAGTATACAGGTTGGAGAGGGGACTGTTACATACAGTATACAGGAGACTGTTACATACAGTATACAGGGGACTGTTACATACAGTATACAGGTTGGAGAGGGGACTGTTACATACAGTATACAGGGACTGTTACATACAGTATACAGGGGACTGTTACATACAGTATACAGGGGACTGTTACATACAGTATACAGGTTGGACTGTTACATACAGTATACAGGAGACTGTTACATACAGTATACAGGGACTGTTACATACAGTATACAGGGGACTGTTACATACAGTATACAGGGGACTGTTACATACAGTATACAGGGGACTGTTACATACAGTATACAGGGGACTGTTACATACAGTATACAGGGGACTGTTACATACAGTATACAGGGGACTGTTACATACAGTATACAGGGGACTGTTACATACAGTATACAGGGGACTGTGTTACATACAGTATACAGGGGACTGTTACATACAGTATACAGGGGACTGTTACATAGAGTATACAGGGACTGTTACATACAGTATACAGGTTGGAGAGGGACTGTTACATACAGTATACAGGAGACTGTTACATACAGTATACAGGGGACTGTTACATACAGTATACAGGTTGGAGAGGGGACTGTTACATACAGTATACAGGGGACTGTTACATACAGTATACAGGGACTGTTACATACAGTATACAGGAGACTGTTACATACAGTATACAGGGGACTGTTACATACAGTATACAGGGGACTGTTACATACAGTATACAGGGGACTGTTACATACAGTATACAGGGGACTGTTACATACAGTATACAGGGGACTGTTACATAGTATACAGGGACTGTTACATACAGTATACAGGTTGGAGAGGGGACTGTTACATACAGTATACAGGGACTGTTACATACAGTATACAGGGGACTGTTACATACAGTATACAGGGGACTGTTACATACAGTATACAGGGACTTGGAGAGGGGACTGTTACATACAGTATACAGGAGACTGTTACATACAGTATACAGGGGACTGTTACATACAGTATACAGGGGACTGTTACATACAGTATACAGGGGACTGTTACATACAGTATACAGGGGACTGTTACATAGAGTATACAGGGACTGTTACATACAGTATACAGGTTGGATACAGGGGACTGTTACATACAGTATACAGGGGACTGTTACATACAGTATACAGGGACTGTTACAGGGGACTGTTACATACAGTATACAGGGGACTGTTACATACAGTATACAGGGGACTGTTACATACAGTATACAGGGGACTGTTACATACAGTATACAGGGGACTGTTACATACAGTATACAGGGGACTGTTACATACAGTATACAGGGACTGTTACTGTTACATACAGTATACAGGGGACTGTTACATACAGTATACAGGGGACTGTTACATACAGTATACAGGGACTGTTACATACAGTATACAGGGGACTGTTACATACAGTATACAGGGGACTGTTACATACAGTATACAGGTTGGAGTTACATACAGTATACAGGGGACTGTTACATACAGTATACAGGGGACTGTTACATACAGTATACAGGGGACTGTTACATACAGTATACAGGGGACTGTTACATACAGTATACAGGGGACTGTTACATACAGTATACAGGGGACTGTTACATACAGTATACAGGGGACTGTTACATACAGTATACAGGGACTGTTACATACAGTATACAGGGGACTGTTACATACAGTATACAGGTTGGAGAGGGACTGTTACTGTACATACAGTATACAGGGGACTGTTACATACAGTATACAGGGGACTGTTACATACAGTATACAGGGACTGTTACATACAGTATACAGGGGACTGTTACATACAGTATACAGGGGACTGTTACATACAGTATACAGGGGACTGTTACATACAGTATACAGGTTGGAGAGGGGACTGTTACATACAGTATACAGGGGACATACAGTATACATATACAGTATACAGGGACTGTTACAGTATACAGGGGACTGTTACATACAGTATACAGGTTGGACTGTTACATACAGTGTTACATACAGTATACAGGGGACTGTTACATACAGTATACAGGGGACTGTTACATACAGTATACAGGGACTGTTACATACAGTATACAGGGACTGTTACATACAGTATACAGGGGACTGTTACATACAGTATACAGGGGACTGTTACATACAGTATACAGGGGACTGTTACATACAGTATACAGGGGACTGTTACATACAGTATTGGACAGGGGACTGTTACATACAGTATACAGGGGACTGTTACATACAGTATACAGGGACTGTTACATACAGTATACAGGTTGGAGAGGGACTGTTACATACAGTATACAGTATGGAGGGGACTGTTACATACAGTATACAGGGACTGTTACATACAGTATACAGGGGACTGTTACATACAGTATACAGGGGACTGTTACATACAGTATACAGGGGACTGTTACATACAGTATACAGGGGACTGTTACATACAGTATACAGGGGACTGTTACATACAGTATACAGGAGACTGTTACATACAGTATACAGGGGACTGTTACATACAGTATACAGGGGACTGTTACATACAGTATACAGGGGACTGTTACTTGGTGTTACATACAGTATACAGGGGACTGTTACATACAGTATACAGGGGTTACAGGGGACTGTTACATACAGTATACAGGGGACTGTTACATACAGTATACAGGGGACTGTTACATACAGTATACAGGGGACTGTTACATACAGTATACAGGGGACTGTTACATACAGTATACAGGGGACTGTTACATACAGTATACAGGGGACTGTTACATACAGTATACAGGGGACTGTTACATACAGTATACAGGTATACAGGGGACTGTTACATACAGTATACAGGGGACTGTTACATACAGTATACAGGGGACTGTTACATACAGTATACAGGTTGGAGAGGGGACTGTTACATACAGTATACAGGAGACTGTTACATACAGTATACAGGGGACTGTTACATACAGTATACAGGGGACTGTTACATACAGTATACAGGGGACTGTTACATACAGTATACAGGTTGGAGAGGGGACTGTTACATACAGTATACAGGGGACTGTTACATACAGTATACAGGGGACTGTTACAGTATACAGTATACAGTATACAGGGGACTGTTACATACAGTATACAGGGGACTGTTACATACAGTATACAGGGGACTGTTACATACAGTATACAGGGGACTGTTACATACAGTATACAGGGGACTGTTACATACAGTATACAGGGACTGTTACATACAGTATACAGGGGACTGTTACATACAGGGGGACTGTTACATACAGTATACAGGGGACTGTTACATACAGTATACAGGACTGTTACATACAGTATACAGGGGACTGTTACATACAGTATACAGGGGACTGTTACATACAGTATACAGGGGACTGTTACATACAGTATACAGGGGTTACACTGTTACATACAGTATACAGGGACTGTTACATACAGTATACAGGGGACTGTTACATACAGTATACAGGGACTGTTACATACAGTATACAGGGGGACTGTTACATACAGTATACAGGGGACTGTTACATACAGTATACAGGGGACTGTTACATACAGTATACAGGGGACTGTTACATACAGTATACAGGGACTGTTACATACAGTATACAGGTTGGACTGTTACATACAGTATACAGGGGACTGTTACATACAGTATACAGGTTGGAGAGGGGACTGTTACATACAGTATACAGGGGACTGTTACATACAGTATACAGGGGACTGTTACATACAGTATACAGGTTACATACAGTATACAGGGGACTGTTACATACAGTATACAGGGGACTGTTACATACAGTATACAGGGGACTGTTACATACAGTATACAGGGGACTGTTACATACAGTATACAGGGGACAGTACAGTATACAGGGACTGTTACATACAGTATACAGGGGACTGTTACATACAGTATACAGGTTGGAGAGGGACTGTTACTGTTACATGTTACATACAGTATACAGGGGACTGTTACATACAGTATACAGGGGACTGTTACATACAGTATACAGGGGACTGTTACATACAGTATACAGGGACTGTTACATACAGTATACAGGGGACTGTTACATACAGTATACAGGGGACTGTTACATACAGTATACAGGTTGGAGAGGGGACTGTTACATACAGTATACAGGGACTGTTACATACAGTATACAGGGGACTGTTACATACAGTATACAGGTTGGAGAGGGGACTGTTACATACAGTATACAGGGGACTGTTACATACAGTATACAGGGGACTGTTACATACAGTATACAGGGGACTGTTACATACAGTATACAGGGACTGTTACATACAGTATACAGGGGACTGTTACATACAGTATACAGGTTGGACTGTTACATACAGTATACAGGGGACTGTTACATACAGTATACAGGGACTGTTACATACAGTATACAGGTTGGAGAGGGGACTGTTACATACAGTATACAGGGGACTGTTACATACAGTATACAGGGGACTGTTACATACAGTATACAGGGGACTGTTACATAGTATATACAGGGACTGTTACATACAGTATACAGGTTGGAGAGGGGACTGTTACATACAGTATACAGGGGACTGTTACATACAGTATACAGGGGACTGTTACATACAGTATACAGGGGACTGTTACATACAGTATACAGGTTGGAGGGGACTGTTACATACAGTATACAGGGGACTGTTACATACAGTATACAGGGGACTGTTACATACAGTATACAGGGGACTGTTACATACAGTATACAGGGGACTGTTACATACAGGGGACTGTTACATACAGTATACAGGGGACTGTTACATACAGTATACAGGGGACTGTTACATACAGTATACAGGGGACTGTTACATACAGTATACAGGTTGGACTGTTACATACAGTATACAGGGGACTGTTACATACAGTATACAGGGGACTGTTACATACAGTATACAGGTTGGACTGTTACATACAGTATACAGGGGACTGTTACATACAGTATACAGGGGACTGTTACATACAGTATACAGGGGACTGTTACATACAGTATACAGGGGACTGTTACATACAGTATACAGAGGGGACTGTTACATACAGTATACAGGGGACTGTTACATACAGTATACAGGGGACTGTTACATACAGTATACAGGGGACTGTTACATACAGTATACAGGGACTGTTACATACAGTATACAGGTTGGAGGGACTGTTACATACAGTATACAGGGGACTGTTACATACAGTATACAGGGGACTGTTACATACAGTATACAGGGGACTGTTACATATACAGTAGGGACTGTGATACAGTATACAGGGGACTGTTACATACAGTATACAGGGGGGACTGTTACATACAGTATACAGGGACTGTTAGACTGTTACATACAGTATACAGGGGACTGTTACATACAGTATACAGGTTGGAGAGGGGACTGTTACATACAGTATACAGGGGACTGTTACATACAGTATACAGGGACTGTTACATACAGTATACAGGGGACTGTTACATACAGTATACAGGGGACTGTTACATACAGTATACAGGGGACTGTTACATACAGTATACAGGGGACTGTTACATACAGTATACAGGGGACTGTTACATACAGTATACAGGGGACTGTTACATACAGTATACAGGGGACTGTTACATACAGTATACAGGGGAGAGGTATACAGGGGACTGTTACATACAGTATACAGGTTGGAGAGGGGACTGTTACATACAGTATACAGGGGACTGTTACATACAGTATACAGGGGACTGTTACATACAGTATACAGGGGACTGTTACATACAGTATACAGGGGACTGTTACATACAGTATACAGGGGACTGTTACATACAGTATACAGGGGACTGTTACATACAGTATACAGGGACTGTTACATACAGTATACAGGTTGGAGAGGGACTGTTACATACAGTATACAGGAGACTGTTACATACAGTATACAGGGGACTGTTACATACAGTATACAGGGAGAGGGGACTGTTACATACAGTATACAGGGACTGTTACATACAGTATACAGGGGACTGTTACATACAGTATACAGGGGACTGTTACATACAGTATACAGGGGACTGTTACATACAGTATACAGGGGACTGTTACATACAGTATACAGGGGACTGTTACATACAGTATACAGGGGACTGTTACATACAGTATACAGGTTGGAGAGGGGACTGTTACATACAGTATACAGGGGACTGTTACATACAGTATACAGGGGACTGTTACATACAGTATACAGGGGACTGTTACATAGAGTATACAAGGGACTGTTACATACAGTATACAGGTTGGAGAGGGGACTGTTACATACAGTATACAGGGGACTGTTACATACAGTATACAGGGGACTGTTACATACAGTATACAGGGGACTGTTACATACAGTATACAGGGGAGTATACAGGGGACTGTTACATACAGTATACAGGGGGACTGTTACATACAGTATACAGGTTGGAGAGGGGACTGTTACATACAGTATACAGGGGACTGACTGTTACATACAGTATACAGGGACTGTTACATACAGTATACAGGGGACTGTTACAGTATACAGGTTGGAGAGGGACTGTTACATACAGTATACAGGGGACTGTTACATACAGTATACAGGGGACTGTTACATACATACAGTATTACAGTATACAGGGACTGTTACATACAGTATACAGGGGACTGTTACATAGAGTATACAGGGGACTGTTACATACAGTATACAGGTTGGAGAGGGGACTGTTACATACAGTATACAGGGGACTGTTACATACAGTATACAGGGGACTGTTACATACAGTATACAGGTTGGAGAGGGGACTGTTACATACAGTATACAGGGGACTGTTACATACAGTATACAGGGACTGTTACATACAGTATACAGGGGACTGTTACATACAGTATACAGGGGACTGTTACATACAGTATACAGGGGACTGTTACATACAGTATACAGGGGACTGTTACATACAGTATACAGGGGACTGTTACATACAGTATACAGGGACTGTTACATACAGTATACAGGGACTGTTACATACAGTATACAGGGACTGTTACATACAGTATACAGGGACTGTTACATACAGTATACAGGGACTGTTACATACAGTATACAGGTTGGAGAGGGACTGTTACATACAGTATACAGGGACTGTTACATACAGTATACAGGGACTGTTACATACAGTATACAGGTTGGAGAGGGGACTGTTACATACAGTATACAGGGGACTGTTACATACAGTATACAGGTTGGAGAGGGGACTGTTACATACAGTATACAGGGACTGTTACATACAGTATACAGGGGACTGTTACATACAGTATACAGGGGACTGTTACATACAGTATACAGGGGACTGTTACATACAGTATACAGGGGACTGTTACATACAGTATACAGGTTGGAGAGGGACTGTTACATACAGTATACAGGGGACTGTTACATACAGTATACAGGGGACTGTTACATACAGTATACAGGGGACTGTTACATACAGTATACAGGGGACTGTTACATACAGTATACAGGGGACTGTTACATACAGTATACAGGGGACTGTTACATACAGTATACAGGGGACTGTTACATACAGTATACAGGGGACTGTTACATACAGTATACAGGGACTGTTACATACAGTATACAGGTTGGAGAGGGGACTGTTACATACAGTATACAGGGGACTGTTACATACAGTATACAGGGGACTGTTACATACAGTATACAGGGGACTGTTACATACAGTATACAGGGGACTGTTACATACAGTATACAGGGGACTGTTACATACAGTATACAGGGGACTGTTACATACAGTATACAGGGGACTGTTACATACAGTATACAGGGGAGAGGGGACTGTTACATACAGTATACAGGGGACTGTTACATACAGTATACAGGGGACTGTTACATACAGTATACAGGTTGGAGGGGACTGTTACATACAGTATACAGGGGACTGTTACATACAGTATACAGGGGACTGTTACATACAGTATACAGGGGACTGTTACATACAGTATACAGGGACTGTTACATACAGTATACAGGGGACTGTTACATACAGTATACAGGTTGGAGAGGGGACTGTTACATACAGTATACAGGGACTGTTATACAGGGGGGACTGTTACATACAGTATACAGGTTGGAGAGGGGACTGTTACATACAGTATACAGGGACTGTTACATACAGTATACAGGGGACTGTTACATACAGTATACAGGGGACTGTTACATACAGTATACAGGGGACTGTTACATACAGTATACAGGTTGGAGAGGGGACTGTTACATACAGTATACAGGGACTGTTACATACAGTATACAGGGACTGTTACATACAGTATACAGGGACTGTTACATACAGTATACAGGTTGGAGAGGGACTGTTACATACAGTATACAGGGACTGTTACATACAGTATACAGGTTGGAGAGGGGACTGTTACATACAGTATACAGGGGACTGTTACATACAGTATACAGGGACTGTTACATACAGTATACATACAGTATACAGGGGACTGTTACATACAGTATACAGGGGACTGTTACATACAGTATACAGGGGACTGTTACATACAGTATACAGGTTGGACTGTTACATACAGTATACAGGGGACTGTTACATACAGTATACAGGTTGGAGAGGGGACTGTTACATACAGTATACAGGGACTGTTACATACAGTATACAGGGGACTGTTACATACAGTATACAGGGGACTGTTACATACAGTATACAGGGGACTGTATACAGTATACAGGGAGACTGTTACATACAGTATACAGGGACTGTTACATACAGTATACAGGGGACTGTTACATACAGTATACAGGGGACTGTTACATACAGTATACAGGGGACTGTTACATACAGTATACAGGGACTGTTACATACAGTATACAGGGGACTGTTACATACAGTATACAGGGGACTGTTACATACAGTATACAGGGACTGTTACATACAGTATACAGGGGACTGTTACATACAGTATACAGGGGACTGTTACATACAGTATACAGGGGACTGTTACATACAGTATACAGGAGACTGTTACATACAGTATACAGGGACTGTTACATACAGTATACAGGTTGGAGAGGGGACTGTTACATACAGTATACAGGGGACTGTTACATACAGTATACAGGTTGGAGACTGTTACATACAGTATACAGGGGACTGACTGTTACATACAGTATACAGGGGACTGTTACATACAGTATACAGGGGACTGTTACATACAGTATACAGGGGACTGTTACATACAGTATACAGGGGACTGTTACATACAGTATACAGGGACTGTTACATACAGTATACAGGGGACTGTTACATACAGTATACAGGGGACTGTTACATACAGTATACAGGGGACTGTTACATACAGTATACAGGTTGGAGAGGAGACTGTTACATACAGTATACAGGGGACTGTTACATACAGTATACAGGGGACTGTTACATACAGTATACAGGGGACTGTTACATACAGTATACAGGGGACTGTTACATACAGTATACAGGGGACTGTTACATACAGTATACAGGAGACTGTTACATACAGTATACAGGGGACTGTTACATACAGTATACAGGTTGGAGAGGGGACTGTTACATACAGTATACAGGGGACTGTTACATACAGTATACAGGGGACTGTCACATACAGTATACAGGTTGGAGAGGGGACTGTTACATACAGTATACAGGGGACTGTTACATACAGTATACAGGGGACTGTTACATACAGTATACAGGGGACTGTTACATACAGTATACAGGGACTGTTACATACAGTATACAGGGGACTGTTACATACAGTATACAGGTTGGAGGGGACTGTTACATACAGTATACAGGGGAGGGGACTGTTACATACAGTATACAGGGGACTGTTACATACAGTATACAGGTTGGAGAGGGACTGTTACATACAGTATACAGGGACTGTTACATACAGTATACAGGGACTGTTACATACAGTATACAGGGGACTGTTACATAGAGTATACAAGGGACTGTTACATACAGTATACAGGTTGGAGAGGGGACTGTTACATACAGTATACAGGAGACTGTTACATACAGTATACAGGGGACTGTTACATACAGTATACAGGAGACTGTTACATACAGTATACAGGTTGGAGAGGGGACTGTTACATACAGTATACAGGAGACTGTTACATACAGTATACAGGTTGGAGAGGGGACTGTTACATACAGTATACAGGGGACTGTTACATACAGTATACAGGGGACTGTTACATACAGTATACAGGGGACTGTTACATAGAGTATACAAGGGACTGTTACATACAGTATACAGGTTGGATAGGGGACTGTTACATACAGTATACAGGGGACTGTTACATACAGTATACAGGGGACTGTTACATACAGTATACAGGGGACTGTTACATACAGTATACAGGGGACTGTTACATACAGTATACAGGGGACTGTTACATACAGTATACAGGGGACTGTTACATACAGTATACAGGTTGGAGAGGGGACTGTTACATACAGTATACAGGGGACTGTTACATACAGTATACAGGGGACTGTTACATACAGTATACAGGTTGGAGAGGGGACTGTTACATACAGTATACAGGGGACTGTTACATACAGTATACAGGAGACTGTTACATACAGTATACAGGAGACTGTTACATACAGTATACAGGGGACTGTTACATACAGTATACAGGGGACTGTTACATACAGTATACAGGGGACTGTTACATACAGTATACAGGGGACTGTTACATACAGTATACAGGTTGGAGAGGGGACTGTTACATACAGTATACAGGGGACTGTTACATACAGTATACAGGGGACTGTTACATACAATATACAGGGGACTGTTACATACAGTATACAGGAGACTGTTACATACAGTATACAGGGGACTGTTACATACAGTATACAGGTTGGATAGGGGACTGTTACATACAGTATACAGGGGACTGTTACATACAGTATACAGGGGACTGTTACATACAGTATACAGGTTGGAGAGGGGGCTGTTACATACAGTATACAGGGGACTGTTACATACAGTATACAGGTTGGAGAGGGGACTGCTACATACAGTATACAGGGGACTGTTACATACAGTATACAGGGGACTGTTACATACAGTATACAGGGGACTGTTACATACAGTATACAGGGGACTGTTACATACAGTATACAGGTTGGAGAGGGGACTGTTACATACAGTATACAGGTTGGAGAGGGGACTGTTACATACAGTATACAGGGGACTGTTACATACAGTATACAGGGGACTGTTACATACAGTATACAGGGGACTGTTACATACAGTATACAGGAGATTGATACATACAGTATACAGGGGACTGTTACATACAGTATACAGGGGACTGTTACATACAGTATACAGGGGACTGTTACATACAGTATACAGGGGACTGTTGCATACAGTATACAGGGGACTGTTGCATACAGTATACAGGGGACTGTTACATACAGTATACAGTATACAGGGGTTACATACAGTATACAGGGGACTGTTACATACAGTATACAGGGGACTGTTACATACAGTATACAGGGGACTGTTACATACAGTATACAGGAGATTGATACATACAGTATACAGGGGACTGTTGCATACAGTATACAGGGGACTGTTACATACAGTATACAGGGGACTGTTACATACAGTATACAGGAGACTGTTACATACAGTATACAGGGGACTGTTACATACAGTATACAGGGGACTGTTACATACAGTATACAGGGGGCTGTTACATACAGTATACAGGGGACTGTTACATACAGTATACAGGGGACTGTTACATACAGTATACAGGGGACTGTTACATACAGTATACAGGTTGGAGAGGGGACTGTTACATACAGTATACAGGGGACTGTTACATACAGTATACAGGGGACTGTTACATACAGTATACAGGTTGGAGAGGGGACTGTTACATACAGTATACAGGGGACTGTTACATACAGTATACAGGGGACTGTTACATACACAGGGGGCTGTTACATACACATGGGACTGTTACATACAGTATACAGGGGACTGTTACATACAGTATACAGGTTGGAGAGGGGACTGTTACATACAGTATACAGGGGACTGTTAAATACAGTATACAGGTTGGAGAGGGGACTGTTACATACAGTATACAGGGGACTGTTACATACAGTATACAGGGGACTGTTACATACAGTATACAGGCGACAGTTACATACAGTATACAGGGGACTGTTACATACAGTATACAGGGGACTGTTACATACAGTATACAGGGGACTGTTACATACAGTATACAGGGGACTGTTACATACAGTATACAGGGGACAGTTACATACAGTATACAGGGGACTGTTACATACAGTATACAGGGGACTGTTACATACAGTATACAGGTTGGAGAGGGGACTGTTACATACAGTATACAGGGGACTGTTACATACAGTATACAGGGGACTGTTACATACAGTATACAGGGGACTGTTACATACAGTATACAGGGGACTGTTACATACAGTATACAGGGGACTGTTACATACAGTATACAGGGGACTGTTACATACAGTATACAGGGGACTGTTACATACAGTATACAGGTTGGAGAGGGGAATGTTACATACAGTATACAGGAGACTGATACATACAGTATACAGGGGACTGTTACATACAGTATACAGGTTGGAGAGGGGACTGTTACATACAGTATACAGGGGACTGTTACATACAGTATACAGGGGGCTGTTACATACAGTATACAGGGGACTGTTACATACAGTATACAGGAGACTGTTACATACAGTATACAGGGGACTGTTACATACAGTATACAGGTTGGAGAGGGGACTGTTACATACAGTATACAGGGGACTGTTACATACAGTATACAGGGGACTGTTACATACAGTATACAGGTTGGAGAGGGGACTGTTACATACAGTATACAGGGGACTGTTACATACAGTATACAGGTTGGAGAGGGGACTGTTACATACAGTATACAGGGGACTGTTACATACAGTATACAGGGGACTGTTACATACAGTATACAGGGGACTGTTACATACAGTATACAGGTTGGAGAGGGGACTGTTACATACAGTATACAGGTTGGAGAGGGGACTGTTACATACAGTATACAGGGGACTGTTACATACAGTATACAGGGGGCTGTTACATACAGTATACAGGGGACTGTTACATACAGTATACAGGGGACTGTTACATTCAGTATACAGGGGACTGTTACATACAGTATACAGGTTGGAGAGGGGACTGTTACATACAGTATACAGGGAACTGTTACATACAGTATACAGGGGCTGTTACATACAGTATACATGGTACTGTTACATACAGTATACAGGGGGCTGTTACATACAGTATACAGGGGGCTGTACATACAGTATACAGGGGGCTGTTACATAAAGTATTCAGGGGACTGTTACATACAGTATACAGGGGACTGTTACATACAGTATACAGGTTGGAGAGGGGACTGTTACATACAGTATACAGGTTGGAGAGGGGACTGTTACATACAGTATACAGGTTGGAGAGGGGACTGTTACATACAGTATACAGGTTGGAGAGGGGACTGTTACATACAGTATACAGGGGACTGTTACATACAGTATACAGGTTGGAGAGGGGACTGTTACATACAGTATACAGGTTGGAGTGGGGACTGTTACATACAGTATACAGGGGACTGTTACATACAGTATACAGGGGACTGTTACATACAGTATACAGGGGACTGTTACATACAGTATACAGGGGACTGTTACATACAGTATACAGGGGGCTGTTACATACAGTATACAGGGGACTGTTACATACAGTATACAGGTTGGAGAGGGGACTGTTACATACAGTATACAGGGGACTGTTACATACAGTATACAGGGGGCTGTTACATACAGTATACAGGGGACTGTTACATACAGTATACAGGGGACTGTTACATACAGTATACAGGGGACTGTTACATACAGTATACAGGGGACTGTTACATACAGTATACAGGGGACTGTTACATACAGTATACAGGGACTGTTACATACAGTATACAGGTTGGAGAGGGACTGTTACATACAGTATACAGGGGACTGTTACATACAGTATACAGGGGACTGTTACATACAGTATACAGGGGACTGTTACATACAGTATACAGGTTGGAGAGGGGACTGTTACATACAGTATACAGGTTGGAGAGGGGACTGTTACATACAGTATACAGGGGACTGTTACATACAGTATACAGGGGACTGTTACATACAGTATACAGGTTGGAGAGGGGACTGTTACATACAGTATACAGGTTGGAGAGGGGACTGTTACATACAGTATACAGGGGGCTGTTACATACAGTATACAGGGGACTGTTACATACAGTATACAGGGGACTGTTACATACAGTATACAGGTTGGAGAGGGGACTGTTACATACAGTATACAGGGGACTGTTACATACAGTATACAGGAGACTGTTACATACAGTATACAGGGGACTGATACATACAGTATACAGGGGGCTTTTACATACAGTATTTATTTTATTTTACCTTTATTTTACTAGGCAAGCCTAGTGGGTTAGAGCGTTGGACTAGTAACCGGAAGGTTGCAAGTTCTCACCCCCGAGCTGACAAGGTACAAATCTGTCGTTCTGCCCCTGAACAGGCAGTTAACCCACTGTTCCTAGGCCGTCATTGAAAATAAGAATTTGTTCTTAACTGACTTGCCTAGTAAAAAAAAATTGGTCTTAAATACCTCTAAAACAAAAAGCATTGTATTTGGTTCAAAACATTCTCCAAGACCGAAACTTGTTTTTTTGCTAAAGCCCTGTAGATAACGGTTAAAGTAATAGAATTGTGCATTGGGGGGGAAGTGGATGAGTCATGCTCAGTATTCCCACAGGGGAAGACTTGGCAGAACTGTTCCAAAAACACTTGGAAGCCACCACTAGCACAGCATGGGATATATCATTACAGGATTTCACTTGAGCCGAAACTTTCATTTTTGTAAAACAGCATAATTTAGTTCATTTTGTGAAGCTTGCAGCACTCAAATTCAATTCACAGTTAGATTTGTTTTTTGTTTCTCTCCAGGAATGAATAGGAAGCCAATATCTTTAACTGTTTTTCCTACGTATAGTAATGCAGAGTATATAATCGGTAACGTTATATCGAATTGTTCCCATGCAACCAGATCTTTCCTCATAATGGTTTTGATTTAATTGCATGGCTTTAACCACAAAATGTTGTCTTCGACAGTTAAATCTGTATACGTTTTCCAGTTTAATTCAACCTTAGTGTTTCCTTGGAGACACCTTGTGTATCTTTACTTTGTTTGTCACAAATTAAACGTTGCCTAATTGTTAACTATCCACTGAGTCCCATGCTGTTTTTCTATAGTGTTGATTTATGTATTTTAAGATCAGGGACTCCTGTACTTGAGGCCTCATCTGCATGAGAATTACCGTATACAATTAACTGTTGATTAATCAGCTGGTTCATTTGTTTCTGATGGTAGAAGTGCAGTGACTTGCATGCAATTTTAATAAATACTCTTTTCTTTACAAACTGCTTCAATGAGGCAGAGAAACAACGCAGCTGAATTACCACGGTCAGGACAAACAGAGAGAGAGGCTGTCAGAGCAGCTGAATTACCACGGTCAGGACAAACAGAGAGAGAGGCTGTCAGAGCAGCTGAATTACCACGGTCAGGACAAACAGAGAGAGGCTGCCAGAGCAGCTGAATTACCACGGTCAGGACAAACAGAGAGAGAGGCTGTCAGAGCAGCTGAATTACCACGGTCAGGACAAACAGAGAGAGAGGCTGTCAGAGCAGCTGAATTACTGGTCAGGACAAACAGAGCAGCAGCTGAATTACCACGGTCAGGACAAACAGAGAGAGAGGCTGTCAGAGCAGCTGAATTACCACGGTCAGGACAAACAGAGAGAGAGGCTGTCAGAGCAGCTGAATTACCACGGTCAGGACAAACAGAGAGAGAGGCTGTCAGAGCAGCTGAATTACCAGGACAAACAGGTCAGGACAAACAGGACAAACAGAGAGAGGCTGTCAGAGCAGCTGAATTACCACGGTCAGGACAAACAGAGAGAGAGGCTGTCAGAGCAGCTGAATTACCACAGTCAGGACAAACAGAGAGAGGCTGTCAGAGCAGCTGAATTACCACAGTCAGGACAAACAGAGAGAGGCTGTCAGAGCAGCTGAATTACCACGGTCAGGACAAACAGAGAGAGAGGCTGCCAGAGCAGCTGAATTACCACGGTCAGGACAAACAGAGAGAGGCTGCCAGAGCAGCTGAATTACCACGGTCAGGACAAACAGAGAGAGGCTGCCAGAGCAGCTGAATTACCACGGTCAGGACAAACAGAGAGAGGCTGCCAGAGCAGCTGAATTACCACGGTCAGGACAAACAGAGAGAGAGGCTGCCATAGCAGCTAGCAGGCCGTGAGTGTCATCTGTAAGTACGCAGAGACAAAAGAACCCCAGTCTCTGTCCATCAAAACACAAAACCAAACCAATCCACTGCTAGTATTGTTAGAGGCCCACATGGCGCCAGGAAAGACCTCACCACCACTTCTCTCCGTCTGATCGGTGTTATGTGAGGGGTGACGTGACGCCCGACTATATAACTCTGCATCACGTAGTAGGCCAATACTTACCCTGAAGTCTTCCCACAATTATTGAGAAGAAAGGACACCAAATGACTTGTTTTTGTTGTGTTTTACGTCCCTGGATACTGAGAGGCAGAGATAATGGTATTAGGAGAAAGGTTGAGGTCTCTGGAGATGATGCTCTCTGTGGCGGTGTTGTTCTGGAGTGACCAATGAGCAAGGGAGAAAGGTTGAACTCTTATTATGTAGTATGAAAAGGATATTGACTCTTTATCCTTTGAAAAATATAAAAGTCCCTTTGTCAGGGGAAAAAAAATAGCAGTAAATAGATAGATTTTTTATTCTGTTTTTGTATTAGGAACAACAGCTTGTTGAAAATAGACAAATAACAGAATATAGTGTAGCAGGCTCAAGGGTCTGGGGTTTCCATAGCACCTAGTTCAATACCAAAACATTGCACCAGTAGCACAACTAGAATGCAAATGGGTAGTTTAATAGGGATTTTGGTACACTGGGGAAGAAGGGGGAATTCACTAATTACTTCAGAGTCCACAAGCCGTTCTCGTTGTCCGTTCTGTTCTCCAGGGGTAATCCTCACACTCGGGTCCTCAGCCAATCCGGTCTGGTACACAAGGAGGGGGTAGTCCATCAGTCCAGGTCACAATGGGTAATCACACCACTGTTGTTCTCACCTCTCCCACTCTTCATAACGCTCTTGGTCCCGTCTTACTCCGCCCCTTTGTGCAGGCTGCCTCCTCTTTTATCCCCATGCACTCCCTGGCTTAACGAACCAGAGCCTTGCCTCGTTGGGGAAGGAAGTCCATATAAGGCCCGGGGGTGGAGCCTCAATAACCACTCCCCTCACCACTCCCTGCTGTCTGCCACAACAGCCTTTAACATCTTGAAAAGCTGCTTATATGAAATACCTTAGTTTGAATCCATCTTTATTCATGTTGGATGCTATGTTGTGGGAAACAACTCAAACACTTGTTTCGCTTTGTAAAGAATTTATATATTCATATATTTTATTTAAGTGATTTAATTTCCTCTGTCCGTCTGTCTCTGTGAAGGTCTGTGTAAAGATACTACATACTACCAATGTCTGTCTGTCTGTCTGTCTGTCTGTGTAAAGATAATACATACTACGATTCTTTTTTTGAACCTTTATTTAACTAGGCAAGTCAGTTAAGAACAAATTCCTATTTTCAATGACGGCCTAGGAACAGTGGGTTAACTGCCTGTTCAGGGGCAGAACGACAGGGACAGACCCGAGCTTGCAACCTTTCGGTTACTAGTCCAACGCTCTAACCACTAGGCTACCCTGCAGTCTGGCTGTCTGTCGGTGTAAAGATAATACATACTACCAATGACAGTCTGTCTGTCTGTCTGTCTGTCTGTCTGTCTGTCTGTCTGTCTGTCTGTCTGTCTGTCTGTCTGTCTGTCTGTCTGTCTGTCTGTCTGTCTGTCTGTCTGTCTGTGTAAAGACAATAGAACAATGAAAAACAAGATAAAGAACACAATGAAAGAAGTGAGAGTTGTCAGTTCTGAAGACGCTCCTCTGGGGAACACCAGAGAAAGCTTAGCCATCACAAGAAAGAAAACAAGAAAGATAGAAAACAGGAGCATGAAGGAAGATAAAATCTCCTGATGGCAACAAGCAATGAGATGGTGAAAGAGAGGACTATTAGAGAGGTCATCTGGTCTGTAATGAAAGAGAGGACTATTAGAGAGGTCATCTGGTCTGTAAGGAAAGAGAGGACTATTAGAGAGGTCATCTGGTCTGTAATGAAAGAGAGGACTATTAGAGAGGTCATCTGGTCTGTAATGAAAGAGAGGACTATTAGAGAGGTCATCTGGTCTGTAAGGAAAGAGAGGACTATCAGAGAGGTCATCTGGTCTGTAATGAAAGAGAGGACTATCAGAGAGGTCATCTGGTCTGTAATGAAAGAGAAGACTATCAGAGAGGTCATCTGGTCTGTAATGAAAGAGGGACTATCAGAGAGGTCATCTGGTCTGTAATGAAAGAGAGGACTATCAGAGAGGTCATCTGGTCTGTAATGAAAGAAGAGGACTATCAGAGAGGTCATCTGGTCTGTAATGAAAGAAAGGACTATCAGAGAGGTCATCTGGTCTGTAATGAAAGAAAGGACTATCAGAGAGGTCATCTGGTCTGTAATGAAAAAGAGGACTATCAGAGAGGTCATCTGGTCTGTAATGAAAGAAAGGACTATCAGAGAGGTCATCTGGTCTGTAATGAAAGAAGCAGAGATAGATGGCCAGTTCGAAGGCGATTCGAAGGCGGACGGACGGACAGACAGACTGGGGAGAACAAGTATTTGATACACTGCCGATTTTTCAGGTTTTCCTACTTACAAAGCATGTAGAGGTCTGTAATTTTTTGTCATAGGTACACTGCAACTGTGAGAGACGGAATCTAAAACAAAAATCCAGAAAATCACATTGTATGATTTTTAAGTAATTAATTTGCATTTTATTGCATGACATAAGTATTTGATACATCAGAAAAGCAGAACTTAATATTTGGTAAAGAAACCTTTGTTTGCAATTACAGAGATCATACTTTTCCTGTAGTTCTTGACCAGGTTTGCACACACTGCAGGAGGGATTTTGGCCCACTCCTCCATACAGACCTCCCCCAGATCCTTCAGTTTTCGGAGCTGTCGCTGGGCAATACGGACTTTCAGCTCCCTCCAAAGATTTTCTATTGGGTTCAGGTCTGGAGACTGGCTAGGCCACTCCAGGACCTTGAGATGCTTCTTACGGAGCCACTCCTTAGTTGCCCTGGCTGTGTGTTTCGGGTTGTTGTCATGCTGGAAGACCCAGCCACGACCCATCTTCAATGCTCTTACTGAGGGAAGTTGTTGGCCAAAATCTCGCGATACATGGCCCCATCCATCCTCCCCTCAATACGGTGCTGTCGTCCTGTCCCCTTTGCAGAAAAGCATCCCCAAAGAATGATGTTTCCACCTCCATGCTTCACGGTTGGGATGGTGATCTTGGGGTTGTACTTATCCTTCTTCTTCCTCCAAACACGGCGAGTGGAGTTGAGACCAAAAAGCTCTATTTTTGTCTCATCAGACCACATGACCTTCTCCCATTCCTCCTCTGGATCATCCAGATGGTCATTGGCAAACTTCAGACGGGCCTGGACATGTGCTGGCTTGAGCAGGGGGACCTTGCGTGCGCTGCAGGATTTTAATCCATGACGGCGTAGTGTGTTACTAATGGTTTTCTTTGAGACTGTGGTCCCAGCTCTCTTCAGGTCATTGACCAGGTCCTGCCGTGTAGTTCTGGGCTGATCCTTCACCTTCCTCATGATCATTGATTCCCCACGAGGTGAGATCTTGCATGGAGCCCCAGACCGAGGGTGATTGACCGTCATCTTGAACTTCTTCCAATTTCTAATAATTGCGCCAACAGTTGTTGCCTTCTCACCAAGCTGCTTGCCTATTGTCCTGTAGCCCATCCCAGCCTTGTGCAGGTCTACAATTTTATCCCTGATGTCCTTACACAGCTCTCTGGTCTTGGCCGCTGTGGAGAGGTTAGAGTCTGTTTGATTGAGTGTGTGTGTGGACAGATGTCTTTTATACAGGTAACGAGTTCAAACAGGTGCAGTTAATACAGGTAATGAGTGGAGAACAGGAGGGCTTCTTAACGAAAAACTAAAAGTTCTGTGAGAGCCGGAATTCTTACTGGTTGGTAGGTGATCAAATACTTATGTCATGCAATAAAATGCAAATGAATTACTTAAAAATCATACAATGTGATTTTCTGTATTTTTGTTTTAGATTCCGTCTCTCACAGTTGAAATGTACCTATGATAACAATTACAGACCTCTACATGCTTTGTAAGTAGGAAAATCTGCAAAATCGGCAGTGTATCAAATACTTGTTCTCCCCACTGTATATACACACAGACAGACACATATACAGGCAGACAGTGGTGGTAACCTAGTTTTGAGCTGAAATCCAAGGAGCTGCCTAAGAGGGCATTGTTGAACACAAGAGTCTGGGGCCTGGGAGTGAGATATGGGGGGATTTAGTGACATGAGTTGAAGGTTGTTACTAGAGCAGTGGATTGGGGATGACCAGATTAGTACTGTACTTTTGGCCTGGGAGGAAGGCTCTGGGAGGAAGGCTCTGGGAGGAAGGCTCTGGGAGGAAGACTCTGGGAGGAAGAGTCTGGGAGGAAGGCTCTGGGAGGAAGACTCTGGGAGGAAGGCTCTGGGAGGAAGGCTCTGGGAGGAAGACTCTGGGAGGAAGACTCTGGGAGGAAGAGTCTGGAAGGAAGGCTCGGGGAGGAAAGCTCTGGGAGGAAGACTCTGGAAGGAAGACTCGGGTAGGAAGACTCTGGAATGAAGGCTGGCAGAAGCCCTCATCTAGTTAATCTCCCTGTACATGGCAGCCTGCAACAAAGACTTAAACATTAATGCTCCAGGCCATGATGTAGCACCTGTAGAGCTGTCTCTCTCTGCTCTGCCTCTCTCTCTGCTCTGTCTCTCTCTGCTCTGTCTCTCTCTCTGCTCTGTCTCTCTCTCTGCTCTGCCTCTCTCTCTGCTCTGTCTCTCTCTCTGCTCTGCCTCTCTCTCTGCTCTGTCTCTCTCTCTGCTCTGCCTCTCTCTCTGCTCTGTCTCTCTCTCTGCTCTGTCTCTCTCTATAGTCTGTCTCTCTCTCTGCTCTGCCTCTCTCTCTGCTCTGTCTCTCGCTCTGCTCTGTCTCTCTCTGCTCTGTCTCTCTGCTCTGCCTCTCTCTCTGCTCTGTCTCTCTGCTCTGCCTCTCTCTCTGCTCTGCCTCTCTCTCTGCTCTGTCTCTCTCTCTGCTCTGCCTCTCTCTCTGCTCTGTCTCTCTCTCTCTCTCTCTGCTCTGCCTCTCTCTCTGCTCTGTCTCTCTCTCTCTCTCTGCTCTGCCTCTCTCTCTGCTCTGTCTCTCTCTCTGCTCTGCCTCTCTCTCTGCTCTGCCTCTCTCTCTGCTCTGTCTCTCTCTCTGCTCTGTCTCTCTCTCTGCTCTGCCTCTCTCTCCGCTCTGTTACTCTCTCTGCTCTGCCTCTCTCTCTGCTCTGCCTCTCTCTCTGCTCTACCTCTCTCTGCTCTGCCTCTCTCTCTCTCTGCTCTGTCTCTCTATCTATGTCTCTGTCTCTCTCCCTCTCTCTCTCTCTCTCTGCTCTGTCTCTCTCTCTCTGTCTCTCTCTCTGTCTCTATGCTCTGTCTCTCTCTCTGCTCTGTCTCTCTCTCTGCTCAGCCTCTCTCTCTCTGCTCTGTCTCTCTCTCTGCTCTGTCTCTCTCTGCTCTCTCTCTCTCTCTCTCTGCTCTGCCTCTCTCTCTGCTCTGTCTCTCTCTCTGCTCTGTCTCTCTCTCTGCTCTGCCTCTCTCTCTGCTCTGTCTCTCTCTGCTCTGTCTCTCTCTCTGCTCTGTCTCTCTCTCTGCTCTGCCTCTCTCTCCGCTCTGTTACTCTCTCTGCTCTGCCTCTCTCTCTGCTCTGTCTCTCTCTGCTCTGTCTCTCTCTGCTCTGTCTCTCTCTCTCTCTGCTCTTCCTCTCTCTGCTCTGTCTCTCTCTGCTCTGTCTCTCTCTCTCTCCGCTCTGTTACTCTCTCTGCTCTGTCTCTCTCTGCTCTCTCTCTCTCTCTGCTCTTCCTCTCTCTGCTCTACCTCTCTCTGCTCTGCCTCTCTCTCTATCTCTCTCTCTGCTCTGTCTCTCTCTCTCTCTGTCTCTCTCTCTCTGTCTCTCTCTCTCTGCTCTGTCTCTCTCTGCTCTGTCTCTCTCTCTCTCTGCTCTTCCTCTCTCTGCTCTACCTCTCTCTGCTCTGTCTCTCTCTCTGCTCTGTCTCTCTCTCTCTCTCTCCCTCTCTGCTCTCTCTCTCTCTCTCTCTCTGCTCTGCCTCTCTCTCTGCTCTCTCTCTCTCTCTGTCTCTCTCTGCTCTGTCTTCTCTCTGCTCTACTATCTCTGCTCTGCCTCTCTCTCTCTCTCTCTCTCTGCTCTACCTCTCTCTGCTCTGCCTCTCTCTCTCTCTCTCTCTCTGCTCTGTCTCTCTCTCTCTCTGCTCTTCCTCTCTCTGCTCTACCTCTCTCTGCTCTGTCTCTCTCTCTGCTCTGTCTCTCTCTCTCTCTCCCTCTCTGCTCTCTCTCTCTCTCTCTCTGCTCTGCCTCTCTCTCTGCTCTCTCTCTCTCTCTGTCTCTCTCTCTCTCTGCTCTTCCTCTCTCTGATCTACCTCTCTCTGCTCTGCCTCTCTCTCTCTCTCTCTCTGCTCTACCTCTCTCTGCTCTGCCTCTCTCTCTCTCTCTCTCTGCTCTGTCTCTCTCTCTCTCTGTCTCTCTGTCTCTCTCTCTCTCTCTCTCTGCTCTGTCTCTCTGCAATGCCTCTCTCTGATCTGTCTCTCTCTCTGCTCTCTCTCTGCTCTGTCTCTCTCTCTGCTATGCCTCTCTCTCTGCTCTGTCTCTCTCTCTGCTCTATCTCTCTCTCTGCTCTGTCTCTCTCTCTGCTCTGTCTCTCTCTCTCTGCTCTGTCTCTCTCTCTGCTCTGTCCGTCTCTCTGCTCTGCCTCTCTCTCTGCTCTGCCTCTCTCTCTGCTCTGTCTCTCTCTCTGCTCTGTCTCTCTCTCTGCTCTGTCTCTCTCTCTGCTCTGCCTCTCTCTCTGCTCTGTCTCTCTCGCTCTGTCTCGCTCTGTCTCTCTCTCTCTCTCTGCTCTGCCTCTCTCTCTGCTCTGTCTCTCTCTCTCTGTCTCTCTCTCCCTCCCTCCCTGCTGGCTGCTCTCTCTTCTCTTCTCTCTTCCCGGCGCTCACACCCTGTCACATACAAGGGGTAGGAACAGAGCAGAGCAGAGGGCTGTCAGAGCAGACAGGGCTTTAGGGACCTCCCAGGCCACTGGATGCAGTCTGGGAAAGAAACTTTGATGTAAGCTTGTAATCATGGCGCTACGAGCTCAATTGCTTAGTCGACAAACACCGAACAAAGCTTGTCAGTCAAAAGTGTGAAAAACAAACAAAATAAAACTGCCTTAGTTATGTGCCAGTGAATGGTGTGACTTCAAAAGGAATACTGCAGAAGTTAAAGCTGGTTCTAGAAAAAAAAGACAGTAATTGTCTCTTTGTTCACATAAAAAAAAATTTGCGACATGTCTCTGAGAAAATGTGGTTGAGAAAAGACAGACCTAACCAAGAGTAGTGTGGATGTACAGAAGGAACTACTGCTGCAGTGTGTGGATTATTCATCCGCACGATCAACGAACAGAAGGAAATATCACTCAGCATCAACACCTCAAACCTGGCTACTGCTGTGTTCAAATCGTCACCATTTCAAACTGTCGTAACGAGGAAAGATGATTTAGAAATGAACTGAAATGGCGAATGTGATTCCATTTGAAACGTGCCTCATCGTGCCTCCTCCTCCTCCTCCTCCTCCTCCTCCTCTTCCTCTGCACCACCGGCAGCATCGGCAGGAACATTGATTGAGAAGAGAAGAGAAGGGAAGGGAGACTCTCTCCATCTCTCCATCAGTCAGTCAGGAAAAAAAACCTCAGCAGCTAGCACATTGCTTTCATCTTTAATTAGGGGCCATGTTTGAAGCCAGGCAGTCACTCACTCCAAACTTTGACAGATTTTTGATTATTTTCAAAGCTGACAGTTAACAGGCAAGACTGTAGGACCCCCAGTGCCCACTGAATTAAATATGGATTATGAAAATGAATGACTCATTATAGCATGAAATAACTTTTAATTACCAAACGGTTCACTAATTTGGGAGGGAAGAAATCTCTGTTGTTATTGATTGACGTGTTGAATATGATGGGATTTTACTAGATGGAACAACATTTAAATCAGAAAGGATTTTTTTATCAAAGCCAACTTAGATTCAGAGAGGTTCATGTAAAGTATTCATCATTTGAACTACTGCCCATACTAGTATCTGAGAGATAACTACTGGCCATACTATAGTATCTGAGAGATAACTACTGGCCATACTATAGTATCTGAGAGATAACTACTGGCCATACTATAGTGTCTGAGAGATAACTACTGCCCGTACTATAGTATCTGAGAGATAACTACTGCTCATACTAGTATCTGAGAGATAACTACTGCCCATACTATAGTGTATCTGAGAGATAACTACTGGCCATACTATAGTATCTGAGAGATAACTACTGGCCGTACTATAGTATCTGAGAGATAACTACTGGCCATACTATAGTATCTGAGAGATAACTACTGGCCATACTAGTATCTGAGAGATAACTACTGGCCGTACTAGTATCTGAGAGATAACTACTGGCCATACTATAGTATCTGAGAGATAACTACTGGCCATACTATAGTGTCTGAGAGATAACTATTGGCCATACTATAGTATCTGAGAGATAACTACTGGCCGTACTAGTATCTGAGAGATAACTACTGCCCATACTAATATCTGAGAGATAACTACTGCCCATACTAGTATCTGAGAGATAACTACTGCTCATACTAGTATCTGAGAGATAACTACTGGCCGCACTAGTATCTGAGAGATAACTACTGGCCGTACTATAGTATCTGAGAGATAACTACTGCCCATACTAATATCTGAGAGATAACTACTGGCCATACTATAGTGTATCTGAGAGATAACTACTGGCCATACTATAGTATCTGAGAGATAACTACTGGCCATACTATAGTGTATCTGAGAGATAACTACTGCCCATACTAGTATCTGAGAGATAACTACTGCCCATACTATAGTGTCTGAGAGATAACTACTGGCCATACTATAGTATCTGAGAGATAACTACTGGCCATACTATAGTGTCTGAGAGATAACTACTGGCCATACTATAGTATCTGAGAGATAACTACTGGCCATACTATAGTATCTGAGAGATAACTACTGGCCATACTATAGTGTCTGAGAGATAACTACTGGCCATACTATAGTATCTGAGATATAACTACTGCCCATAGTATAGTGTCTGAGATATAACTACTGCCCATAGTATAGTATCTGAGATATAACTACTGCCCATAGTATAGTGTCTGAGATATAACTACTGCCCATAGTATAGTGTCTGAGATATAACTACTGCCCATACCATAGTATCTGAGAGATAACTACTGCCCATACTATAGTATCTGAGAGATAACTACTGCCCATACCATAGTGTATATGAGAGATAACTACTGCCCGTACTATAGTATCTGAGAAGAGATAACTACTGCCCATACTAGTATCTGAGAGATAACTACTGCCCATAGTATAGTGTATATGAGAGATAATTACCTCCTATAGTATAGTGTATATGAGAGATAACTACTGCCCATAGTATAGTGTCTGAGAGATAACTACTGCCCATACTATAGTGTATATGAGAGATAATTACCTCCTATAGTATAGTGTATATGAGAGATAACTACTGCCCATAGTATAGTGTCTGAGAGATAACTACTGCCCATACCATAGTATCTGAGATATAACTACTGCCCATACTATAGTGTATATGAGAGATAATTACCTCCTATAGTATAGTGTATATGAGAGATAACTACTGCCCATACTATAGTGTATCTGAGAGATAACTACTGCCCATACTATAGTGTATCTGAGAGATAACTACTGCCCATAATATAGTGTATCTGAGAGATAACTACTGCCCATACTAGTGTCTGAGAAGAGATAACTACTGCCCATACCATAGTGTCTGAGAGATCACTACATATAGGAGCTGTATTTAACTCCAATAAAATGCAATGTGAGAGATGGAGAGCGAGAGAGTATATTTCACACATATCTACTGGGTGACATCACAGTGTGACATTACAGTGTGACATCACAGTGTGACATCACAGCAGAGAGACAGGCAGAGAGAGAGAGAGAGAGAGAGATATATTTCACCCATATCTACTGGGTGACATCACAGTGTGACATCACAGCAGAGAGACAGGCAGAGAGAGAGAGAGAGAGAGAATATTTCACCCATATCTACTGAGACATCACAGTGTGACATCACAGCAGAGAGAGAGAGAGTATATTTCACACATATCTACTGGGTGACATCACAGTGTGACATCACAGTGTGACATCACAGTGTGACATCACAGCAGAGAGACAGGCAGAGAGCGAGAGAGAGAGAGAATATTTCACCCCTATCTACTGGGTGACATCACAGTGTGACATCACAGCAGAGAGACAGGCAGAGAGCGAGAGAGAGAGAGTATATTTCACACATATCTACTGGGTGACATCACAGTGTGACATCACAGTGTGACATCACAGCAGAGAGACAGGCAGAGAGCGAGAGAGAGAGAGAATATTTCACCCCTATCTACTGGGTGACATCACAGTGTGACATCACAGCAGCAAGATGTGTGACCTGTTGCCACGAGAAAAGGTCAACCAGTGAAGAAGAAACACCATTGTAAATACAACCCATATTTATATGTTTATTCATTTTCCCTTTCGTACTTTAACTATTTGCACATCGTTACAACACTGTATGTTACAACACTATTTGCACATCGTTACAACACTGTATGTTACAACACTATTTGCACATCGTTACAACACTGTATGTTACAACACTATTTGCACATCGTTACAACACTGTATGTTACAACACTATTTGCACATCGTTACAACACTGTATGTTACAACACTATTTGCACATCGTTACAACACTGTATGTTACAACACTATTTGCACATCGTTACAACACTGTATGTTACAACACTATTTGCACATCGTTACAACACTGTATGTTACAACACTATTTGCACATCGTTACAACACTGTATGTTACAACACTATTTGCACATCGTTACAACACTGTATGTTACAACACTATTTGCACATCGTTACAACACTGTATGTTACAACACTATTTGCACATCGTTACAACACTGTATGTTACAACACTATTTGCACATCGTTACAACACTGTATGTTACAACACTATTTGCACATCGTTACAACACTGTATGTTACAACACTGTATGTTACAACACTATTTGCACATCGTTACAACACTGTATGTTACAACACTGTATGTTACAACACTATTTGCACATCGTTACAACACTGTATGTTACAACACTGTATGTTACAACACTATTTGCACATCGTTACAACACTGTATGTTACAACACTGTATGTTACAACACTGTATGTTACAACACTGTATGTTACAACACTGTATGTTACAACACTGTATGTTACAACACTGTATGTTACAACACTGTATTTACAACACTGTGTTACAACACTGTATGTTACAACACTGTATTTACAACACTATTTGCACATCGTTACAACACTGTATGTTACAACACTATTTGCACATTACAACACTGTATGTTACAACACTGTTTGCACATATGTTACAACACTGTATGTTACAACACTGTATGTTACAACACTGTATGTTACAACACTATTTGCACATCGTTACAACACTGTATGTTACAACACTGTATGTTACAACACTATTTGCACATCGTTACAACACTGTATGTTACAACACTATTTGCACATCGTTACAACACTGTATGTTACAACACTATTTGCACATCGTTACAACACTGTATGTTACAACACTATTTGCACATCGTTACAACACTGTATGTTACAACACTATTTGCACATCGTTACAACACTGTATGTTACAACACTATTTGCACATCGTTACAACACTGTATGTTACAACACTATTTGCACATCGTTACAACACTGTATGTTACAACACTACTGTATCGTTACAACACTGTATGTTACAACACTATTTGCATGTTACAACACTGTATGTTACAACACTGTTTGCATGTTACAACACTGTATGTTACAACACTGCACATGTTACAACACTGTATGTTACAACACTATTTGTTACAACACTGTATGTTACAACACTATTTGCACATCGTTACAACACTGTATGTTACAACACTGTATGTTACAACACTGTATGTTACAACACTGTATGTTACAACACTGTACAACACTGTATGTTACAACACTGTATGTTACAACACTATTTGCACATCGTTACAACACTGTATGTTACAACACTGTATGTTACAACACTGTATGTTACAACACTGTATGTTACAACACTGTATGTTACAACACTGTATGTTACAACACTGTATGTTACAACACTGTATGTTACAACACTGTATGTTACAACACTGTATGTTACAACACTGTATGTTACAACACTGTATGTTACAACACTGTATGTTACAACACTGTATGTTACAACACTGTATGTTACAACACTGTATGTTACAACACTGTATGTTACAACACTGTATGTTACAACACTGTATGTTACAACACTGTATGTTACAACACTATTTGTACATCGTTACAACACTGTATGTTACAACACTATTTGCACATCGTTACAACACTGTATGTTACAACACTGTATGTTACAACACTGTATGTTACAACACTGTATGTTACAACACTGTATGTTACAACACTGTATGTTACAACACTGTATGTTACAACACTGTATGTTACAACACTATTTGCACATCGTTACAACACTGTATGTTACAACACTATTTGCATTTACAACACTGTATGTTACAACACTGTATGTTACAACACTGTTTGCATGTTACAACACTGTATGTTACAACACTGTTTGCACATCGTTACAACACTGTATGTTACAACACTGTATGTTACAACACTGTATGTTACAACACTGTATGTTACAACACTTTTACAACACTGTATACAACACTGTATGTTACAACACTATTTGCACACTGTTACAACACTGTATGTTACAACATTTGCATGTTACAACACTGTATGTTACAACACTGTATGTTACAACACTATTTGCACATCGTTACAACACTGTATGTTACAACACTGTATGTTTACAACACTGTATGTTACAACACTGTAACACTGTTATGTTACAACACTGTATGTTACAACACTGTTTGCATGTTACAACACTGTATGTTACAACACTGTTTGCACATGTTACAACACTGTATGTTACAACACTATTTGTTACAACACTGTATGTTACAACACTGTATGTTACAACACTGTATGTTACAACACTGTTTGCATGTTACAACACTGTATGTTACAACACTGTATGTTACAACACTGTATGTTACAACACTGTATGTTACAACACTGTATGTTACAACACTGTATTTGCAACATCAACACTGTTACAACACTGTATGTTACAACACTGCATGTTACAACACTGTATGTTACAACACTGTATGTTACAACACTGTATGTTACAACACTGTTTGCACATGTTACAACACTGTATGTTACAACACTGTATGTTACAACACTGTATGTTACAACACTGTATGTTACAACACTGTATGTTACAACACTATTTGTATGTTACAACACTGTATGTTACAACACTGTATGTTACAACACTGTATGTTACAACACTGTATGTTACAACACTGTATGTTACAACAACACTGTATGTTACAACACTGTATGTTACAACACTGTATGTTACAACACTGTATGTTACAACACTGTATGTTACAACACTTACACTGTATGTTACAACACTGTATGTTACAACACTGTATGTTACAACACTATTTGTATCGTTACAACACTGTATGTTACAACACTGTATGTTACAACACTGTATGTTACAACACTGTATGTTACAACACTGTATGTTACAACACTGTATGTTACAACACTGTATGTTACAACACTGTATGTTACAACACTGTATGTTACAACACTGTATGTTACAACACTGTATGTTACAACACTGTATGTTACAACACTGTATGTTACAACACTGTTACAACACTGTATGTTACAACACTGTATGTTACAACACTGTATGTTACAACACTGTATGTTACAACACTGTATGTTACAACACTGTATGTTACAACACTGTATGTTACAACACTGTATGTTACAACACTGTATGTTACAACACTGTATGTTACAACACTGTATGTTACAACACTGTATGTTACAACACTGTATGTTACAACACTGTATGTTACAACACTGTACAACACTGTTTACAACACTGTATGTTACAACACTGTATGTTACAACACTGTATGTTACAACACTGTTACAACACTGTATGTTACAACACTGTATGTTACAACACTGTTATGTTTACAACACTGTATGTTACAACACTGTATGTTACAACACTGTATGTTACAACACTGTATGTTACAACACTGTATGTTACAACACTGTATGTTACAACACTGTATGTTACAACACTGTATGTTACAACACTGTATGTTACAACACTGTATGTTACAACACTGTATGTTACAACACTGTATGTTACAACACTGTATGTTACAACACTGTATGTTACAACACTGTATGTTACAACACTGTATGTTACAACACTGTATGTTACAACACTGTATGTTACAACACTGTATGTTACAACACTGTATGTTACAACACTATTTGCACATCGTTACAACACTGTATGTTACAACACTGTATGTTACAACACTGTATGTTACAACACTGTATGTTACAACACTGTATGTTACAACACTGTATGTTACAACACTGTATGTTACAACACTGTATGTTACAACACTGTATGTTACAACACTGTATGTTACAACACTGTATGTTACAACACTGTATGTTACAACACTGTATGTTACAACACTGTTGCATGTTACAACACTGTATGTTACAACACTGTATGTTACAACACTGTACTGTATGTTACAACACTGTATGTTACAACATTTACTGTATGTTACAACACTGTATGTTACAACACTGTATGTTACAACACTGTATGTTACAACACTGTATGTTACAACACTGTATGTTACAACACTGTATGTTACAACACTGTATGTTACAACACTGTATGTTACAACACTGTATGTTACAACACTGTATGTTACAACACTGTATGTTACAACACTGTATGTTACAACACTGTATGTTACAACACTGTATGTTACAACACTGTATGTTACAACACTGTATGTTACAACACTGTATGTTACAACACTGTATGTTACAACACTGTATGTTACAACACTGTATGTTACAACACTGTATGTTACAACACTGTATGTTACAACACTGTATGTTACAACACTGTATGTTACAACACTGTATGTTACAACACTGTATGTTACAACACTGTATGTTACAACACTGTATGTTACAACACTGTATGTTACAACACTGTATGTTACAACACTGTATGTTACAACACTGTATGTTACAACACTGTATGTTACAACACTGTATGTTACAACACTGTATGTTACAACACTGTATGTTACAACACTGTATGTTACAACACTGTATGTTACAACACTGTATGTTACAACACTGTATGTTACAACACTGTATGTTACAACACTGTATGTTACAACACTGTATGTTACAACACTGTATGTTACAACACTGTATGTTACAACACTGTATGTTACAACACTGTATGTTACAACACTGTATGTTACAACACTGTATGTTACAACACTGTATGTTACAACATAATAGGACATTTAGAACTTCTGTGAGTGGAATGTTTACTGTTAATTTTTATTGTTTATTTCACTTTTGTTTATTATCTATTTCACTTGCTTTGCCAATAAATCCTCTTAAATTGAAATTGAATTGAAATTGAATTGAGAGAGAAAGGCAGAGAGGGAGAGGCAGAGAGCGAGAGCGAGAGAGAGAGAAGGAGAGAGCGAGAGAGAGATGTTACAAGGAGAGAGAGAGACAGAGAGAGAGAGAGAGAGAGAGAGAGACACTGAGACAGAGAGAGAGAGAGAGACAGAGAGAGCAGAGACAGGCAGAGAGAGAGAGAGAGAGAGAGAGAGAGAGAGAGAGAGAGAGAGAGAGAGAGCAGGCAGAGAGAGAGCGAGAGAGACAGAGAGACAGAGAGAGAGGCAGGCAGAGAGAGAGCGAGAGAGACAGAGAGAGAGAGAGAGAGAGAGGCAAACGAAACAATAAAGAAATCCAATCCTACCTCAGTATTGAAATTCTGTGTTCAAATTAAAGACACCTTTTATTCTAGTTTTACTTACGTGAGGCCCTGCTGATGTTCCTGGAGAATGTCTGTTTTAAAAGTCAATATATCTCCAAAGTCTCTCCAGTCCTAACCTAGCCTAATGTAATCCTGCAACATTGACCCAGACCTACATTCACCGCTCTCTTTCACCAGGAGAATATATTGTGTTAGATAGTGAATAAGAGTGTTCTCAGGAGAGAAGGGACATTCAGAGCTGAGCTGAGCTGAGTGGTTCGGTGGGGAAGAGACGCCGTACCGTCCTGTCATTTGCATCGTGCATTAGCCTATAAGCAAATCACAGAACCACTCATTCTGGCACTATTGGAAAAAAAAAAAATACCCCCGAAAAAATGTAATTACCCCCAGTATGACTGATGCCCAAAGCAACGTGCAGGCAGTGCTGGCTGGGCCTGTAGCTGGGTCCTAAACGGCTTGCTGCTCTCCACCATCTTAAGTATCCAAATGCTTATTGAGTGTCGGGCCGCTGGGGGCTTGTCCGCCTTTGTGAAGGTTGTTCTATACCGTTGCTATTTGGTGGATAAAGGCTGCCAGGACCGTCTTTTAACTGGTTTGGACTCATGTTGTGTCTCTATTTGATTTGGGCCCCACCGGGAACATTCTAGATCCTCCACAGGCAGCAGCCCGGAACCTTCTAGATCCTCCACAGGCAGCAGCCCGGAACATTCTAGATCCTCCACAGGCAGCAGCCCGGAACCTTCTAGATCCTCCACAGGCAGCAGCCCGGAACATTCTAGATCCTCCACAGGCAGCAGCCCGGAACATTCTAGATCCTCCACAGGCAGCAGCCCGGAACATTCTAGATCCTCCACAGGCAGCAGCCCGGAACATTCTAGATCCTCCACAGGCAGCAGCCCGGAACCGATCCTCCACAGGCAGCAGCCCGGAACAGAAGAGAGACTAGATCCTCCACAGGCAGCAGCCCGGAACATTCTAGATCCTCCACAGGCAGCAGCCCGGAACATTCTAGATCCTCCACAGGCAGCAGCCCGGAACATTCTAGATCCTCCACAGGCAGCAGCCCGGAACATTCTAGATCCTCCACAGGCAGCAGCCCGGAACATTATTGATCCTCCACAGGCAGCAGCCCGGAACATTCTAGATCCTCCACAGGCAGCAGCCCGGAACATTCTAGATCCTCCACAGGCAGCAGCCCGGAACATTCTAGATTCTCCATCCGACTACGACGTCATTTAGACACGTCTAGAGTGGCTTTTCGGTCTGGACTGACAAAGACAGGCAGGTGATCGTTAAAAACTATCCTCCCCTTTTTCCCCTTTTCTCTCTTGTAAAATATACAGACGTTTTAACGTTTTAACCTGAGGAACCTTCTAGCTCTCTAAGACATGACCCGGGGGCTCTAGGTTCATAGGCACGGCTTGGCTGTCTTTGTGGTGTAGGTGTTGAGGAAATCCCAGAGAATGAACGTGTTCTGGACAGAAAGGTAGTTGTGTGCTGGGTGGATATATCTACATATGACGCCAGTCTATAAGTTATACTAGCTGGGAGAATTTAAAAACAGAAATGTATCTGATAATGAAATATTTTGTGTACTCTATTACACTCCATGAACTACTACAGTACATCACTTCCTTGAACTGATCAGGACCCCTAGATTCAGTCAATACAGGGGAAATGTTGGTATCTACACTACGTTGGGTATCTACACTACGTTGGGGGAGATGTTGGTATCTACACTACGTTGGGGGAGATGTTGGTATCTACACTACGTTGGGGGAGATGTTGGTATCTACACTACGTTGGGGGAGATGTTGGTATCTACACTACGTTGGGGAAGATGTTGGTATCTACACTACGTTGGGTATCTACACTACATTGGGGGAGATGTTGGTATCTACACTACGTTGGGGAAGATGTTGGTATCTACACTACGTTGGGTATCTACACTACGTTGGGGGAGATGTTGGTATCTACACTACGTTGGGGGAGATGTTGGTATCTACACTACGTTGGGGAAGATGTTGGTATCTACACTACGTTGGGTATCTACACTACGTTGGGGGAGATGTTGGTATCTACACTACGTTGGGTATCTACACTACATTGGGGGAGATGTTGGTATCTACACTACTGGTATCTACACTACATTGGGGGAGATGTTGGTATCTACACTACTGGTATCTGCACTACATTGGGGGAGATGTTGGTATCTACACTACGTTGGGGGAGATGTTGGTATCTACACTACGTTGGGGGAGATGTTGGTATCTACACTACGTTGGGGGAGATGTTGGTATCTACACTACGTTGGGTATCTACACTACGTTGGGGGAGATGTTGGTATCTACACTACGTTGGGTATCTACACTACGTTGGGGGAGATGTTGGTATCTACACTACGTTGGGGGAGATGTTGGTATCTACACTACGTTGGGGGAGATGTTGGTATCTACACTACGTTGGGTATCTACACTACGTTGGGGGAGATGTTGGTATCTACACTACGTTGGGGGAGATGTTGGTATCTACACTATGTTGGGGGAGATGTTGGTATCTACACTACGTTGGGGGAGATGTTGGTATCTACACTACGTTGGGGGAGATGTTGGTATCTACACTACGTTGGGGGAGATGTTGGTATCTACACTAAGTTGGGGGAGATGTTGGTATCTACACTACGTTGGGGGACATGTTGGCATCTACACTACGTTGGGGGAGATGTTGGTATCTACACTAAGTTGGGTATCTACACTACGTTGGGGGATATGTTGGTATCTACACTACGTTGGGTATCTACACTACGTTGGGGGAGATGTTGGTATCTACACTACGTTGGGTATCTACACTACGTTGGGGGAGATGTTGGTATCTACACTACTGGTATCTACACTACGTTGGGAGAGATGTTGGTATCTACACTACGTTGGGGGAGATGTTGGTATCTACACTACGTTGGGGGAGATGTTGGTATCTACACTACTGGTATCTACACTACGTTGGGGGAGATGTTGGTATCTACACTACTGGTATCTACACTACGTTGGGGGAGGTGTTGGTATCTACACTACGTTGGGGGAGATGTTGGTATCTACACTACGTTGGGGGAGATGTTGGTATATACACTACGTTGGGTATCTACACTACGTTGGGGGTGATGTTGGTATCTACACTACGTTGGGTATCTTCACTACGTTGGGGGAGATGTTGGTATCTACACTACGTTGGGTATCTTCACTACGTTGGGGGAGATGTTGGTATCTACACTACGTTGGGGGAGATGTTGGTATCTACACTACGTTGGGGGTGATGTTGGTATCTTCACTACGTTGGGGGAGATGTTGGTATCTACACTACGTTGGGGGAGATGTTGGTATCTACACTACGTTGGGGGTGATGTTGGTATCTTCACTACGTTGGGGGAGATGTTGGTATCTACACTACGTTGGGGGTGATGTTGGTATCTACACTACGTTGGGTATCTTCACTACGTTGGGGGAGATGTTGGTATCTACACTACGTTGGGTATCTTCACTACGTTGGGGAGATGTTGGTATCTACACTACGTTGGTATCTACACTACGTTGGGGGAGATGTTGGTATCTACACTACATTGGGGGAGATGTTGGTATCTACACTACATTGGGGGAGATGTTGGTATCTACACTACGTTGGGGGAGATGTTGGTATCTACACTACGTTGGGGGAGATGTTGGTATCTACACTACGTTGGGGGAGATGTTGGTATCTACACTACTGGTATCTACACTACGTTGGGGGAGATGTTGGTATCTACACTACGTTGGGTATCTACACTACGTTGGGGGAGATGTTGGTATCTACACTACGTTGGGGGAGATGTTGGTATCTACACTACGTTGGGGGAGATGCTGGTATCTACACTACGTTGGGGGAGATGTTGGTATCTACACTACGTTGGGGAAGATGTTGGTATCTACACTACGTTGCCAGTTTTCTTCGCCGTGAGGCTGAAAACGATGTTCACACAATTTAGTTTCAGTTGGGTTGAGATGTGACATCGTTTCAAACTATTTCGCATTACTACACAACTCAAACGACCTGAAATCACACGCAACAGCCAATCAAATTGAATCTGCTTTAGTCATGTCAATCCATATAATGATAAAACCCACCTCATAGGCCGATGATTATTATAATGTTATAAACCACCTCATAGACTCATATGATAATGTTGGATAAACCCACCTCATAGACTCATATGATAATGTTGGATAAACCCACCTCATAGACTCACACTATGATAATGTTGGATAAACCCACCTCATAGACTCATATGATAATGTTGGATAAACCCACCTCATAGACTCATGATAATATTGGATAAACCCACCTCATAGGGGAGATAAGTTGGATAAACTACCTCATAGACTCATATGATAATGTTGGATAAACCCACCTCATAGACTCATATGATAATGTTGGATAAACACACCTCATAGACTCATATGATAGATGTTGGATAAACCCACCTCATAGACTCATATGAGATGTTGGATAAACCCACCTCATAGACTCATATGATAACGTTGGGTATCTACACTACGTTGGGGGAGATGTTGGTATCTACACTACGTTGGGGGAGATGTTGGTATCTACACTACGTTGGGGGAGATGTTGGTATCTACACTACGTTGGGTATCTACACTACGTTGGGGGAGATGTTGGTATCTACACTACGTTGGGTATCTTCACTACGTTGGGGGAGATGTTGGTATCTACACTACGTTGGGGGAGATGTTGGTATCTACACTACGTTGGGGGTGATGTTGGTATCTTCACTACGTTGGGGGAGATGTTGGTATCTACACTACGTTGGGGGAGATGTTGGTATATACACTACGTTGGGGGTGATGTTGGTATCTTCACTACGTTGGGGGAGATGTTGGTATCTACACTACGTTGGGGGTGATGTTGGTATCTACACTACGTTGGGTATCTTCACTACGTTGGGGGAGATGTTGGTATCTACACTACGTTGGGTATCTTCACTACGTTGGGGGAGATGTTGGTATCTACACTACGTTGGGTATCTACACTACGTTGGGGGAGATGTTGGTATCTACACTACATTGGGGGAGATGTTGGTATCTACACTACATTGGGGGAGATGTTGGTATCTACACTACGTTGGGGGAGATGTTGGTATCTACACTACGTTGGGGGAGATGTTGGTATCTACACTATGTTGGGGGAGATGTTGGTATCTACACTACTGGTATCTACACTACGTTGGGAGAGATGTTGGTATCTACACTACGTTGGGTATCTACACTACGTTGGGGGAGATGTTGGTATCTACACTACGTTGGGGGAGATGTTGGTATCTACACTACGTTGGGGGAGATGCTGGTATCTACACTACGTTGGGGGAGATGTTGGTATCTACACTACGTTGGGAAGATGTTGGTATCTACACTACGTTGCCAGTTTTCTTCGCCGTGAGGCTGAGGTCAGAAAACGCAACGTTCACACAATTTTAGTTTCAGTTACGGGTTGAAGTGACATCGTTTCAAACTATTTCGCTGATTACGCGACACAACTCAAACGCACCTGAAATCACACGCAACAGCCAATCAAATTGAATCTGCTTTAGTCATGTCAATCCATATAATGATAAAACCCACCTCATAGGCCGATGATTATTATAATGTTATAAACCCACCTCATAGGCCGATGATTATTGTTATAAACCACCTCATAGATAATGTTGGATAAACCCACCTCATAGACTCATATGATAATGTTGGATAAACCCACCTCATAGACTCATATGATAATGTTGGATAAACCCACCTCATAGACTCATATGATAATGTTGGATAAACCCACCTCATAGACTCATATGATAATATTGGATAAACCCACCTCATAGACTCATATGATAAGGTTGGATAAACCCACCTCATAGACTCATATGATAATGTTGGATAAACCCACCTCATAGACTCATATGATAATGTTGGATAAACACACCTCATAGACTCATATGATAATGTTGGATAAACCCACCTCATAGACTCATATGATAATGTTGGATAAACCCACCTCATAGACTCATATGATAATGATTAATAAACCCACCTCATAGACTCATATGATAATGTTGATTAAACCCACCTCATAGACTCATATGATAAATTTGGATAAACCCATATGACTCAATGATAAATTTGGATAAACCCACCTCATAGACTCATATGATAATGTTGGATAAACCCACCTCATAGACTCATATGATAATGTTGGATAAACCCACCTCATAGACTCATATGATAATGTTGGATAAACCCACCTCATAGACTCATATGATAATGTTGGATAAACCCACCTCATAGACTCATATGATAATGTTGGATAAACCCACCTCATAGACTCATATGATAATGTTGGATAAACCCACCTCATAGACTCATATGATAATGTTGGATAAACACACCTCATAGACTCATATGATAATGTTGGATAAACCCACCTCATAGACTCATATGATAATGTTGGATAAACCCACCTCATAGACTCATATGATAATGATTAATAAACCCACCTCATAGACTCATATGATAATGTTGATTAAACCCACCTCATAGACTCATATGATAAATTTGGATAAACCCACCTCATAGACTCATATGATAAATTTGGATAAACCCACCTCATAGACTCATATGATAATGTTGGATAAACCCACCTCATAGACTCATATGATAATGTTGGATAAACCCACCTCATAGACTCATATGATAATGTTGGATAAACCCACCTCATAGACTCATATGATAATGTTGGATAAACCCACCTCATATACTCATATGATAATGTTGGATAAACCCACCTCATAGACTCATATGATAATGTTGGATAAACCCACCTCATAGACTCATATGATAATGTTGGATAAACCCACCTCATTGACTCATGTGATAATGATTGATAAACCCACCTCATAGACTCATATGATAATGCTTGATAAACCCACCTCATAGACTGTGTAACTCTTGAAACTAATGTAATAATCCATAAAGCCACAGGGGGGCAGTATTACGCTGTGTTAAAACTATACTGATGTGTTTCAGACACACACTGGATGTGATGAACAGGCTGAATGGTACAGTAATACGAGGAGGGATGTATACTAAATGAATAAATAGTATTGATATAATTGATGTTCTAACTTTATCTGTGAATTACTGTACAAATATATTATTAAAATATAAAAAGGGGAGGTTTAGTCAAAGTAGACAATTGATTTTATAGAATGTATTTAACTAGGCAAGTCAGTTAAGAACAAATTCTTATTTTCAATGACGGCCTAGGAACAGTGGGTTAACTGCCTTGTTCAGGAGCAGAACGACAGATTTGTACCTTGTCAGCTTGGGGATTCGAACTTACAACCTTTTAGTTACCAGCCCAACACGCTAACCACTAGACTACCCTGCCGCCCCTGTTTATCCCTCATAGTCTTGTAAAAATGACCTGCAGGATAAAACACCCACAACCAGAAACACTCCTGTAGTTCGTATTCTGAAACGGAATACGTCTCACTTCAGTTTCCGTCTCCGAGAACAGAACCCACACGGAGCGCAAGTAGAGTGAATTAGGGTATAACTGAGTAGAGTTTTCAACGTGCGCGATGTGTTCCAGATCTTCTGGACATGTAGCATGGCGGATGGAGGATCAAGAATGTTCCGGGCTGCTGCCTGTGGAGGATCTAGAATGTTCCGGGCTGCTGCCTGTGGAGGATCTAGAATGTTCCGGGCTGCTGCCTGTGGAGGATCTAGAATGTTCCGGGCTGCTGCCTGTGGAGGATCTAGAATGTTCCGGGCTGCTGCCTGTGGAGGATCTAGAATGTTCCGGGCTGCTGCCTGTGGAGGATCTAGAATGTTCCGGGCTGCTGCCTATGACTTCACCTTTACAACAACAACAAAAACAAAACATGTCAAATTTGCAGTTTCACTTGTGAAAATCGTATTTTCAAATGTGAAATTGCTGTTTTCACATGTTGAGCTTAAATTTCACGTGACACCATATTTTCAAATGAATTACGTTTATAGTTTACATGTTAATAACACCACCTTGTCACATGTACATGTTTTTACCTTACATGTGAATTGCAGTTAAACTTGAAATGTGCAGTTTCACAAGTTAAAAAAACATCCTCTTGAAAATCTCACATTTACATGTGAAATTGTAAAAAAATCAAAAGCAATTTTTCCACATATGGAATTGTTAATTCTGTAAAGACATTCTGGAAAGACATGATGGAAAGACATTCTGTCAAGACATTCTGTAAAGACATTCTGTCAAGACATTCTGGAAAGACATTCTGTAAAGACATTCTGTAAAGACATTCTGTAAAGACATTCTGTCAAGACATTCTGGAAAGACATTCTGCAAAGACATTCTGGAAAGACATTCTGGAAAGACATTCTGGAAAGACATTATGTAAATACGTTCTGGAAGGACATTCTGGAAAGACATTCTGTAATGACATTCTGTAAAGACATTCTGTAAAGACATTCTGGAAAGACATTCTGTAAAGACATTCTGTAATGACATTCTGTAAAGACATTCTGTAATGACATTCTGGAAGGACATTCTGTAAAGACATTCTGTAATGACATTCTGGAAAGACATTCTGTAAAGACATTCTGTAATGACATTCTGGAAAGACATTCTGTAAAGACATTCTGTAATGACATTCTGTAAAGACATTCTGGAAAGACATTCTGGAAAGACATTCTGTAAAGACATTCTGGAAGGACATTCTGGAAGGACATTCTGGAAGGACATTCTGGAAAGACATTCTGGAAGGACATTCTGGAAGGACATTCTGGAAAGACATTCTGGAAAGACATTCTGGAAAGACATTCTGTAAAGACATTCTGGAAGGACATTCTGGAAAGACATTCTGTAAAAAGACAACTTAGCCTACCAGAGTCAAATTAAAGTATGTTAAAACCTCTTTAGGCACATGAACCGCTAGCGAGCCACCTACGACAACATCCGGTGAAATTGCAGAGCAAAAATAGCAGAATTCTAAATAAAAAATCGTAATATTAAACATCCATGGAGATACAAGTGTTATACATCATTTAAAAGCTTTCAAAGATTTCAAAAAGGCTTTACAGCGAAAGCATACCATACAATTATCTGAGGACAGCGCCCCACATCAAAATAGGCTAGCACTGAAATGGCCTGTGACCTCAAAAATAAATTTCCGTATGGATTGTCCTCAGGTTTTTGCTTACCATATCAGTTCTGTTATACTCACAGAGATGTTGTTAACAGTTTCAGAAACTTCAGAGTGTTTTATATCCAATGCTACCAAGTATATGCATACCATAGCTTCTGGGCCTGAGTAATAGGCAGTTTACTTTGGGCATGTCAGTCATCCAAAATTCCAAACAAAAACCAGTCTCCAAAACAGGTAAAAAATACGTATTATTATCCATTCAGTCTTGTTGCTGCTGCAGACATACACCTCGGGGGGCGGCAGGTAGTCTGGTGGTTAGAGCGGTCGGTGTAACTGAAAGGTTACTGGATCGAATCCCCGAGTAGACAAGGTCTGTTGTTCTGCTCCTGAGCAAGGAGACAGGACTGCACTGTTCCCCGGGTGCCAAAGACGTGGCTGTTGATTATGCCAGCTCCTCCTCACCTCTCTGATTCAGAGGGTTTGGGTTAAATGTGGAAGACACATTTCAGTTGAATACATTCAGTTGGACAGCTGACTAGGTATCCCCCTTTTCCCTCTCTTGTTCACATGTTGGCCAGTGAGCGTTGGAAGAAGCCCAGTGAAAGAACAGAGAAACTAGCTCTGTCTCCTTAGTGATCTGGTTTAACTTGTTAAAATGAGCAATGTTAAGGTCAGTGTTAATCAGTTAACTGAAGTTAAGTTTAACGAGTTAAAATTAAACAATGTCAGTGTTAATCCGTTAATTCAGGTTAAGTGTATTTGCCCCATTGTCTTAAAACAACAATATGATGTCAAAACAAGTTTGACTTTGAGGTTTTAGAAAGTGTGTTAATTAATCTACTTGGTTTTGCAAACCATTACTTTGGACAAAATATAAAACAGCAATGTTGTCATAATGCTTTTTGTATTACATTTTTAAATTACAGCTCAATTTGAGCAAATCATGAATTTGCCATTAAATCATGATTAATCACAGCAAATTCTATGAAACTGGATTAGATGTTGTGTCTTTTGACAGCTAGTTGACATTAAAATGTGAAAATGCACATGTAGAGGACATGAGTCGGTCATGGTTGGTCATGTGACATGAGTCGGTCATGGTTGGTCATGTGACATGAGTCGGTCATGGTTGGTCATGGTCACGTGACATGAGTCGGTCATGGTTGGTCATGTGACATGAGTTGGTCATGGTTGGTCATGTGACATGAGTCGGTCATGGTTGGTCATGGTCACGTGACATGAGTCGGTCATGGTTGGTCATGGTCACGTGACATGAGTCGGTCATGGTTGGTCATGTGACATGAGTCGGTCATGGTTGGTCATGGTCACGTGACATGAGTCGGTCATGGTTGGTCATGGTCACGTGACATGAGTCGGTCATGGTTGGTCATGGTCACGTGACATGAGTCGGTCATGGTTGGTCATGGTCACAATGAGGTCACCCGCCTGCGACTTCAAAATTAGTGTTGCATTTTTAACGTGACTTGTTAATGTAAAATATAATGTGATTATTGACACGTGTTTTTTCGCAGTTGTTTTGTAAGATACATATATACACAGACCTACACAGACCAACAGACAGGACTGATACACAGACCTACACACAGGACTGATACACAGACCAACAGACAGGACTGATACACAGACCTACAGACAGGACTGATACACAGACCAACAGACAGGACTGATACACAGACCAACAGACAGGACTGATACACAGACCAACAGACAGGACTGATACACAGACCTACACAGACCAACAGACAGGACTGATACACAGACCAACAGACAGGACTGATACACAGACCAACAGACAGGACTGATACACAGACCAACAGACAGGACTGATACACAGACCTACAGACCAACAGACAGGACTGATACACAGACCTACAGACCAACAGACAGGACTGATACACAGACCAACAGACAGACCTACAGACAGGACTGATACACAGACCAACAGACAGGACTGATACACAGACCAACAGACAGGACTGATACACAGACCTACAGACAGGACTGATACACAGACCAACAGACAGGACTGATATACAGACCAACAGACAGGACTGATACACAGACCAACAGACAGGACTGATACACAGACCAACAGACCAACAGACAGGACTGATACACAGACCTACACAGACCTACAGACAGGACTGATACACAGACCAACAGACCTACAGACAGGACTGATACACAGACCAACAGACCTACAGACAGGACTGATACACAGACCAAAACAGACCAACAGACAGGACTGATACACAGACCTACAGACAGGACTGATACACAGACCTACAGACAGACCAACAGACAGGACTGATACACAGACCAACAGACAGGACTGATACACAGACCAACAGACAGGACTGATACACAGACCTACAGACAGGACTGATACACAGACCTACAGACAGGACTGATACACAGACCTACAGACAGGACTGATACACAGACCAACAGACAGGACTGATACACAGACCTACAGACAGACCAACAGACAGACCAACAGACAGGACTGATACACAGACCTACAGACAGGACTGATACACAGACCTACAGACAGGACTGATACACAGACCTACACAGACCAACAGACAGACCTACAGACAGGACTGATACACAGACCAACAGACAGGACTGATACACAGACCAACACAGACCAACACAGACCAACAGACAGGACTGATACACAGACCAACACAGACCTACACAGACCTACACAGACCTACAGACAGGACTGATACACAGACCTACAGACAGGACTGATACACAGACCTACAGACAGGACTGATACACAGACCTACAGACAGGACTGATACACAGACCTACAGACAGACCAACAGACAGACCTACAGACAGGACTGATACACAGACCAACAGACAGACCAACAGACAGACCTACAGACAGGACTGATACACAGACCTACAGACAGGACTGATACACAGACCAACAGACAGACCAACAGACAGGACTGATACACAGACCAACAGACAGGACTGATACACAGACCAACAGACAGGACTGATACACAGACCAACAGACAGGACTGATACACAGACCTACAGACAGGACTGATACACAGACCTACAGACAGGACTGATACACAGACCTACAGACAGGACTGATACACAGACCAACAGACAGGACTGATACACAGACCTACAGACAGGACTGATACACAGACCAACAGACAGGACTGATACACAGACCTACAGACAGGACTGATACACAGACCTACAGACAGGACTGATACACAGACCTACAGACAGGACTGATACACAGACCTACAGACAGACCAACAGACAGGACTGATACACAGACCTACAGACAGGACTGATACACAGACCTACAGACAGACCAACAGACAGGACTGATACACAGACCAACAGACAGACAACAGACAGGACTGATACACAGACCAACAGACAGACCAACAGACAGGACTGATACACAGACCTACACAGACCAACAGACAGACCAACAGACAGGACTGATACACAGACCTACAGACAGGAC
>NC_088405.1:5248094-5298094 GCF_034236695.1 Oncorhynchus nerka
CCATGAAGAGATAATGCAGACTGTACCTTGTCTTCCTCTCGTCTTCCCCATGAAGAGATAATGCAGACTGTACCTTGTCTTCCTCTCGTCTTCCCCATGAAGAGTGGCAGTACAACACAGGGACAGCCAGCTGGGTTGATGGGGTGATTTCCCTGGTTACATTCTAATAAGCCCTGTTGGAATGAAAACAGGGAAATTAATCCTCAACAGGGCTTTGACCAATCATAGAAGAGATGTTCACATCAGATATTTTTCTTAGCTGATCTGATTGGTCAAAAGACCAATTAGTGAATAAAATAGAATTGTGCTGCCTGTGTGAACACAGCCAAAGTGGGGCCACCTTGGACTTTGAGGGAGGCCTAAAAACAAAAAGCAAGTTAAACCACAGGCCCCAACTGCACGGTTTGGGCTGACCTTTATCATCAGAGCAGGCCAGCAGTAGGGGACCCTGCTGCACCCCGCCTCCTCTCCCCCGCGCCTCCCTCTGCCTCCTCTCCCCCGCCTCCTCTCCCCCACGCCTCCCTGCCTCCTCTCCCCCACGCCTCCCTCTGCCTCCTCTCCCCCACGCCTCCCTCTGCCTCCTCTCCCCCACGCCTCCCCCTGCCTCCCCTCCCCCCGCCTCCCCCTGCCTCCTCTCCCCCACGCCTCCCTCTGCCTCCTCTCCCCCACGCCTCCCCTGCCTCCTCTCCCCCACGCCTCCCCTGCCTCCTCTCCCCCCGCCTCCCCTGCCTCCCCTCCCCCCACGCCTCCCCTGCCTCCTCTCCCCACGCCTCCCCCTGCCTCCCTCCCCCACGCCTCCCTCTGCCTCCTCTCCCCCACGCCTCCCTCTGCCTCTTCTCCCCTGCCTCCTCTCCCCCACGCCTCCTCTGCCTCCTCTCCCCCGCCTCCCCCTCTCCCCCAACGCCTCCCTCTGCCTCCTCTCCCCCACGCCTCCCTCTGCCTCCCTCTGCCTCCCCTGCCTCCCCTCCCCCACGCCTCCCCTGCCTCCTCTCCCCCACGCCTCCCTCTGCCTCCTCTCCCCCACGCCTCCCCTGCCTCCTCTCCCCCACGCCTCCCTCTGCCTCCTCTCCCCCCCGCCTCCCCTGCCTCCTCTCCCCCACGCCTCCCTCTGCCTCCTCTCCCCCACGCCTCCCCTGCCTCCTCTCCCCCCACGCCTCCCTCTGCCTCCTCTCCCCACGCCTCCCCTGCCTCCTCCCCCACGCCTCCCTCTGCCTCCTCTCCCCCCACGCCTCCCCCTGCCTCCCCTCCCCCACGCCTCCCTCTGCCTCCTCTCCCCCACGCCTCCCTCTGCCTCCTCTCCCCCACGCCTCCCCTGCCTCCCCTCCCCCTCCCCACGCCTCCCCCTGCCTCCTCTCCCCCACGCCTCCCGCCTCCCCCCCCACGCCTCCCTCTGCCTCCTCTCCCCTCACGCCTCCCTCTGCCTCCCCTCCCCCCCGCCTCCCCTGCCTCCCCTCCCCCCCGCCTCCCCTGCCTCCTCTCCCTGCCTCCCCTCCCCCTGCCTCCTCTCCCCCACGCCTCCCTCTGCCTCCCTCCCCCACGCCTCCCTCTGCCTCCCCTCCCCTGCCTCCTCTCCCCCCTCCCTCTGCCTCCCCTCCCCCACGCCTCCCTCCTGCCTCCCCTCCCCCCCCCACGCCTCCCTCTGCCTCCCCTCCCCCACACCTCCCTCTGCCTCCTCTCCCCCACACGCTCCCCTGCCTCCCCTCCCCCCCGCCTCCCTCTGCCTCCTCTCCCCCGCTCCCTCTGCCTCCTCTCCCCCACGCCTCCCTCTGCCTCCTCTCCCCCCCGCCCCCCTGCCTCCCCTCCCCCACGCCTCCCTCTGCCTCCCCTCCCCCTGCCTCCTCCCCCACGCCTCCCTCTGCCTCCCCTCCCCCGCCTCCCCTGCCTCCCCTCCCCCACGCCTCCCTCTGCCTCCTCTCCCCCCACGCTCCCCCTGCCTCCCCTCCCCACGCCTCCCTCTGCCTCCTCTCCCCCACGCCTCCCTCTCCCTCTGCCTCCCCTCCCCCCACGCTCCCCTGCCTCCCCCCCCCCGCCTCCCTCTGCCTCCTCTCCCCCACGCCTCCCTCTGCCTCCTCTCCCCCCCCACGCCTCCCTCTGCCTCCCTCCCCCCCCCTCTGCCTCCCTCCCTCTGCCTCCTCTCCCCCCCGCCTCCCTCTGCCTCCTCTCCCCACGCCTCCCCCTGCCTCCCCTCCCCCCACGCCTCCCTCTGCCTCCCTCCCCCACGCCTCCCTCTGCCTCCTCTCCCCCCACCTCCCCTGCCTCCCCTCCCCCCACGCCTCCCTCTGCCTCCTCTCCCCCACGCTCCCCCACGCCTCTGCCTCCTCTCCCCCCTCCCTCTGCCTCCTCTCCCCCACGCCTCCCTCTGCCTCCCCTCCCCACGCCTCCCTCTGCCTCCCCCTCCTCCCCCCCCCCCCGCCTCCCTCTGCCTCCTCTCCCCCACGCCTCCCTCTGCTCTCCCCCACGCCTCCTCTGCCTCCCTCCCCACGCCTCCCTCTGCCTCCCCTCCCCCTCCCCTCCCCCCCTCCCTCTGCCTCCTCTCCCCCCGCCTCCCTCTGCCTCCTCTCCCCCACGCCTCCCTCTGCCTCCTCTCCCCACGCCTCCCTCTGCCTCCCTCCCCCCACGCCTCCCTCTGCCTCCTCTCCCCCCGCCTCCCTCTGCCTCCCCTCCCCCTGCCTCCCTCCCCCCGCCTCCCTCTGCCTCCTCTCCCCACCCTCCCTCTGCCTCCTCTCCCCCCGCCTCCCTCTGCCTCCTCTCCCCCCACGCCTCCCTCTGCCTCCTCTCCCCCACGCCTCCCTCTGCCTCCTCTCCCCCACGCCTCCCCCGCCTCCCTCTCCCCCACGCCTCCCTCTGCCTCCTCTCCCCCACGCCTCCCCTGCCTCCCCTCCCCCCAACCCTCCCTCTGCCTCCCCTCCCCCACGCCTCCCTCTGCCTCCTCTCCCCCTGTTTTTTGGGCCTCCCTCTGCCTCCTCTCCCCACGCCTCCTCTCCCCCACGCCTCCCTCTGCCTCCTCTCCCCCATAGCCTCCCTCTGCCTCCCCTCCCCCCACGCCTCCCTCTGCCTCCTCTCCCCACGCCTCCCTCTGCCTCCCCTCCCCCACGCCTCCCTCTGCCTCCTCTCCCCCACGCCTCCCCCTGCCTCCTCCTGGAGTTCCCTCTGCCTCCCCTCCCCCATTTCAATAGCCTCCCCTGCCTCCTCCATTTGACCTCCCTCTAAAAAAATCCCCTGTCCCCTTCCTCCTAGTTAAATAATGGTCCTGCAGTGGCAGCCTCTGAAGACAATCAAGCTCGGACTCCGGGCTGCTCCACCAATTGCAGCAGGACTGAGGTGTAAACTGTGAGGAGGGCAGGTCCATTAAATAATCCTACCCTGGCCGTCAGCAGCACTTCAACAGCCTGGACACATCTAAACTGACTTCCCTGTTTAATTAGATAATTAGAGGCTGGGATAATATAACTCTGCTTTAAGAGGAGAGATTGTCAGTGGAGATGGGGGCTGAGTCTCATCTAAACACAGGTATCCTGTGTTCGAATGTTGGTGAGGGGGGCTGGGGAAACACATGTATCCTTCTTCATTTGGTTGGTAGTATGCCTGGGCTGTATGAATGTTGATGCTGGGGTGGTAGCGGGGAGGAGTCTCATCTAAACACATGTATCCTTCTGCATGTGATCATTACCCCCAACCCAAATAAATGGGATTAGTCAAACACAGTAGTGCTGATTTGACAAGATAGATTTAGGAAACTAATTTGGTTGGAAGTAACAGTTTCATTTCATCTGAACACAGGCTGGGTGGTGTTCTAACAGGGCTGAGTCCTACATGGGTCCTTCTTTCATTTGGTGGTCCCAAATGGCACCCTATTCCCTTTATAGTAATATAACACTACTTTTGACCATAGGACACCATAGGACTCAAAACACAGTATCCACTACATAGGGGTATTATAACAGGGTGCCATGTTGGATCAAACACATGTATCCTCTGCTGATCTGAGGATGGAATCAGCACGTCTCATCTTTCTTTCATTTCACCCAATGAAACAGGGGGAAGTAGCTCATCTAAACACATGTTCCTCTAGCTGAGAAAAAAGGGGAGTTAGCTGGACTATTTACAAATGGATGGAGTTTCTGCTAATAAACCGAGTCTCCGATCAGGGAATGATGAGCTTTTTTCCATTTCAATAGAAGCATAATATAAGATCCTTCTTCACACAAAGCAAAATGAGACAAATTCACATTTGAATTTTGAATTAGGTATCCTTCTTCATTTTTTAAAAAAATATATATATATTTTATATATTTATTAATTAATTAAAACACAGGTATTTATTTTTTTATATATTTGGTTTTAATATAACAGGGCTGAGTCTCTCTAAAACAATTTACTGACTGGTTGTATTTCTTGTCTCATTTAAACATGTTTCCTTATCTTGGCTCATCTAAACACATGGCACCAGATCAACACAGTAATTCTTCATTTGTGTTAAACAGGGCTGAGTTCTTAAAATGTATCTTAAATAAATTGCAGTCTCATCTAAACACATGTATCCTTCTTCATTTGGTTGGTAGTAATAAACAGGGCTGAGTCTCATCTAAACACAGGTATCCTTATTTGGTTGGTAGTAATATAACAGGGCTGAGTCTCAAAACACAGGTATCCTTCTTCATTTGGTTGGTACTAATATAACAGGGCTGAGTCTCATCTAAACACATTATCCTTCTTCATTTGTTGGTAGTCTGTGAACAGGGCTGAGTCTCATCTAATCACAGGTATCCTTCTTCATTTTTGGTAGTAATATAACAGGGCTGAGTCTCATCTAAACACAGGTATCCTTCTTCATTTGTTGGTAGTAATATACAGGTCTAAACACAGGTATCCTTCTTCATTTGGTTGGTAGTAATATAACAGGGCTGAGTCTCATCTAAACACAGGTATCCTTCTTCATTTGGTTGGTAGTAATATAACAGGGCTGAGTCTCATCTAAACACAGGTATCCTTCTTCATTTGGTTGTTCCCAGGGCTGAGTCTCATCTAAACACAGGTATCCTTCTTCATTTGGTTGGTAGTAATATAACAGGGCTGAGTCTCATCTAAACACAGGTATCCTTCTTCATTTGGTTGGTAGTAATAAACAGGGCTGAGTCTCATCTAAACACAGGTATCAAATCTTCATTTGGTTGGTAGTAATATAACAGGGCTGAGTCTCATCTAAACACAGGTATCCTTCTTCATTTGGTTGGTAGTAATATAACAGGGCTGAGTCTCATCTAAACACAGGTATCCTTCTTCATTTGGTTGGTAGTAATATAACAGGGCTGAGTCTCATCTAAACACAGGTATCCTTCTTCAATTCTTGGTAGTAATTAACAGGGCTGAGTCTCACTAATTGGTATCCTTCTTCATTTTTGGTAGTAATATAACAGGGCTGAGTCTCATCTAAACACAGGTATCCTTCTTCATTTGGTTGGTAGTAATATAACAGGGCTGAGTCTCATCTAAACACAGGTATCCTTCTTCAAATAGTAATATAACAGGGCTGAGTCTCATCTAAACACAGGTATCCTTCTTCACTTGGTTGGTAGTAATATAACAGGGCTGAGTCTCATCTAAACACAGGTATCCTTCTTCATTTGGTTGGTAGTAATATAACAGGGCTGAGTCTCATCTAAACACAGGTATCCTTCTTCATTTGGTTGGTAGTAATATAACAGGGCTGAGTCTCATCTAAACACAGGTATCCTTCTTCATTTGGTTGGTAGTAATATAACAGGGCTGAGTCTCATCTAAACACAGGTATCCTTCTTCATTTGGTTGGTAGTAATATAACAGGGCTGAGTCTCATCTAAACACAGGTATCCTTCTTCATTTGGTTGGTAGTAATATAACAGGGCTGAGTCTCATCTAAACACAGGTATCCTTCTTCATTTGGTTGGTAGTAATATAACAGGGCTGAGTCTCATCTAAACACAGGTATCCTTCTTCATTTGGTTGGTAGTAATATAACAGGGCTGAGTCTCATCTAAACACAGGTATCCTTCTTCATTTGGTTGGTAGTAATATAACAGGGCTGAGTCTCATCTAAACACAGGTATCCTTCTTCATTTGGTTGGTAGTAATATAACAGGGCTGAGTCTCATCTAAACACAGGTATCCTTCTTCATTTGGTTGGTAGTAATATAACAGGGCTGAGTCTCATCTAAACACAGGTATCCTTCTTCATTTGGTTGGTAGTAATATAACAGGGCTGAGTCTCATCTAAACACAGGTATCCTTCTTCATTTGGTTGGTAGTAATATAACAGGGCTGAGTCTCATCTAAACACAGGTATCCTTCTTCATTTGGTTGGTAGTAATATAACAGGGCTGAGTCTCATCTAAACACAGGTATCCTTCTTCATTTGGTTGGTAGTAATATAACAGGGCTGAGTCTCATCTAAACACAGGTATCCTTCTTCATTTGGTTGGTAGTAATATAACAGGGCTGAGTCTCATCTAAACACAGGTATCCTTCTTCATTTGGTTGGTAGTAATATAACAGGGCTGAGTCTCATCTAAACACAGGTATCCTTCTTCATTTGGTTGGTAGTAATATAACAGGGCTGAGTCTCATCTAAACACAGGTATCCTTCTTCATTTGGTTGGTAGTAATATAACAGGGCTGAGTCTCATCTAAACACAGGTATCCTTCTTCATTTGGTTGGTACTAATATAACAGGGCTGAGTCTCATCTAAACACAGGTATCCTTCTTCATTTGGTTGGTACTAATATAACAGGGCTGAGTCTCATCTAAACACAGGTATCCTTCTTCATTTGGTTGGTAGTAATATAACAGGGCTGAGTCTCATCTAAACACAGGTATCCTTCTTCACTTGGTTGGTAGTAATATAACAGGGCTGAGTCTCATCTAAACACAGGTATCCTTCTTCATTTGGTTGGTAGTAATATAACAGGGCTGAGTCTCATCTAAACACAGGTATCCTTCTTCATTTGGTTGGTAGTAATATAACAGGGCTGAGTCTCATCTAAACACATGTATCCTTCTTCATTTGGTTGGTAGTAATATAACAGGGCTGAGTCTCATCTAAACACAGGTATCCTTCTTCATTTGGTTGGTAGTAATATAACAGGGCTGAGTCTCATCTAAACACAGGTATCCTTCTTCATTTGGTTGGTAGTAATATAACAGGGCTGAGTCTCATCTAAACACAGGTATCCTTCTTCATTTGGTTGGTAGTAATATAACAGGGCTGAGTCTCATCTAAACACAGGTATCCTTCTTCATTTGGTTGGTAGTAATATAACAGGGCTGAGTCTCATCTAAACACATGTATCCTTCTTCATTTGGTTGGTAGTAATATAACAGGGCTGAGTCTCATCTAAACACAGGTATCCTTCTTCATTTGGTTGGTAGTAATATAACAGGGCTGAGTCTCATCTAAACACAGGTATCCTTCTTCACTTGGTTGGTAGTAATATAACAGGGCTGAGTCTCATCTAAACACAGGTATCCTTCTTCATTTGGTTGGTAGTAATATAACAGGGCTGAGTCTCATCTAAACACAGGTATCCTTCTTCATTTGGTTGGTAGTAATATAACAGGGCTGAGTCTCATCTAAACACAGGTATCCTTCTTCATTTGGTTGGTAGTAATATAACAGGGCTGAGTCTCATCTAAACACAGGTATCCTTCTTCATTTGGTTGGTAGTAATATAACAGGGCTGAGTCTCATCTAAACACAGGTATCCTTCTTCATTTGGTTGGTAGTAATATAACAGGGCTGAGTCTCATCTAAACACAGGTATCCTTCTTCACTTGGTTGGTAGTAATATAACAGGGCTGAGTCTCATCTAAACACAGGTATCCTTCTTCATTTGGTTGGTAGTAATATAACAGGGCTGAGTCTCATCTAAACACAGGTATCCTTCTTCATTTGGTTGGTAGTAATATAACAGGGCTGAGTCTCATCTAAACACAGGTATCCTTCTTCATTTGGTTGGTAGTAATATAACAGGGCTGAGTCTCATCTAAACACAGGTATCCTTCTTCATTTGGTTGGTAGTAATATAACAGGGCTGAGTCTCATCTAAACACAGGTATCCTTCTTCATTTGGTTGGTAGTAATATAACAGGGCTGAGTCTCATCTAAACACAGGTATCCTTCTTCATTTGGTTGGTAGTAATATAACAGGGCTGAGTCTCATCTAAACACAGGTATCCTTCTTCATTTGGTTGGTAGTAATATAACAGGGCTGAGTCTCATCTAAACACAGGTATCCTTCTTCATTTGGTTGGTAGTAATATAACAGGGCTGAGTCTCATCTAAACACAGGTATCCTTCTTCACTTGGTTGGTAGTAATATAACAGGGCTGAGTCTCATCTAAACACAGGTATCCTTCTTCATTTGGTTGGTAGTAATATAACAGGGCTGAGTCTCATCTAAACACAGGTATCCTTCTTCATTTGGTTGGTAGTAATATAACAGGGCTGAGTCTCACCTAAACACAGGTATCCTTCTTCATTTGGTTGGTACTAATATAACAGGGCTGAGTCTCATCTAAACACAGGTATCCTTCTTCATTTGGTTGGTAGTAATATAACAGGGCTGAGTCTCATCTAAACACAGGTATCCTTCTTCATTTGGTTGGTAGTAATATAACAGGGCTGAGTCTCATCTAAACACAGGTATCCTTCTTCATTTGGTTGGTAGTAATATAACAGGGCTGAGTCTCATCTCAACACATGTATCCTTCTTCATTTGGTTGGTAGTAATATAACAGGGCTGAGTCTCATCTAAACACAGGTATCCTTCTTCACTTGGTTGGTACTAATATAACAGGGCTGAGTCTCATCTAAACACAGGTATCCTTCTTCATTTGGTTGGTAGTAATATAACAGGGCTGAGTCTCATCTAAACACATGTATCCTTCTTCATTTGGTTGGTAGTAATATAACAGGGCTGAGTCTCATCTAAACACAGGTATCCTTCTTCATTTGGTTGGTAGTAATATAACAGGGCTGAGTCTCATCTAAACACAGGTATCCTTCTTCATTTGGTTGGTAGTAATATAACAGGGCTGAGTCTCATCTAAACACAGGTATCCTTCTTCATTTGGTTGGTACTAATATAACAGGGCTGAGTCTCATCTAAACACAGGTTATCTACTTCTTCATCCTTCTTCATTTGGTTGGTAGTAATATAACAGGGCTGAGTCTCATCTAAACACATGTATCCTTCTTCATTTGGTTGGTAGTAATATAACAGGGCTGAGTCTCATCTAAACACAGGTATCCTTCTTCATTTGGTTGGTAGTAATATAACAGGGCTGAGTCTCATCTAAACACAGGTATCCTTCTTCATTTGGTTGGTAGTAATATAACAGGGCTGAGTCTCATCTAAACACAGGTATCCTTCTTCATTTGGTTGGTAGTAATATAACAGGGCTGAGTCTCATCTAAACACAGGTATCCTTCTTCATTTGGTTGGTAGTAATATAACAGGGCTGAGTCTCATCTAAACACAGGTATCCTTCTTCATTTGGTTGGTAGTAATATAACAGGGCTGAGTCTCATCTAAACACATGTATCCTTCTTCATTTGGTTGGTAGTAATATAACAGGGCTGAGTCTCATCTAAACACAGGTATCCTTCTTCATTTGGTTGGTAGTAATATAACAGGGCTGAGTCTCATCTAAACACAGGTATCCTTCTTCATTTGGTTGGTAGTAATATAACAGGGCTGAGTCTCATCTAAACACAGGTATCCTTCTTCATTTGGTTGGTAGTAATATAACAGGGCTGAGTCTCATCTAAACACATGTATCCTTCTTCATTTGGTTGGTAGTAATATAACAGGGCTGAGTCTCATCTAAACACAGGTATCCTTCTTCACTTGGTTGGTACTAATATAACAGGGCTGAGTCTCATCTAAACACAGGTATCCTTCTTCATTTGGTTGGTAGTAATATAACAGGGCTGAGTCTCATCTAAACACAGGTATCCTTCTTCATTTGGTTGGTAGTAATATAACAGGGCTGAGTCTCATCTAAACACAGGTATCCTTCATTTGGTTGGTAGTAATATAACAGGGCTGAGTCTCATCTAAACACAGGTATCCTTCTTCATTTGGTTGGTAGTAATATAACAGGGCTGAGTCTCATCTAAACACAGGTATCCTTCTTCATTTGGTTGGTAGTAATATAACAGGGCTGAGTCTCATCTAAACACATGTATCCTTCTTCATTTGGTTGGTAGTAATATAACAGGGCTGAGTCTCATCTAAACACAGGTATCCTTCTTCACTTGGTTGGTAGTAATATAACAGGGCTGAGTCTCATCTAAACACAGGTATCCTTCTTCATTTGGTTGGTAGTAATATAACAGGGCTGAGTCTCATCTAAACACAGGTATCCTTCTTCATTTGGTTGGTAGTAATATAACAGGGCTGAGTCTCATCTAAACACAGGTATCCTTCTTCATTTGGTTGGTACTAATATAACAGGGCTGAGTCTCATCTAAACACATGTATCCTTCTTCATTTGGTTGGTAGTAATATAACAGGGCTGAGTCTCACCTCGGCCAGCCATCTTTTAACCTGGATAACCAGATTGTCATAATGCCTCTCCTACCTGTCTATTGACTCTAGAAAAAGGAATCCATCTATGTACAGAAGGGAAGCATGGAGCATCCTCATAGCATATTGAAGTATTGATCATCAAAGCAGTGTGTGATATGAACAAGGTTTCAGTCATGGAACACCTCGGCTAGAGGAGACAGGGGGAACTCGGCGAGAGGGGGCAGGGGGAACTCGGCGAGAGGGGGCAGGGAACTCGGCCAGAGGGGCGGGGGAACTCGGCGAGAGGGGGCGGGGGAACTCGGCGAGAGGGGGTGGGGGGAGGCGGGGGAACTCAGCGAGAGGGGATAGGGGAACTCGGCGAGAGGGGGCGGGGGAACTCAGCGAAGGGGGTGGGGGAACTCAGCCAGAGGGGGCGGGGGAACTCAGCGAGATGGGGGGGGAACTCGGCCAGAGGGGGCGGGGGAACTCGGCCAGAGGGGGGGGGGAACTCACGAGAGGGGGCGGGGGAACTCGGCGAGAGGGGCGGGGGAACTCAGCGAATGGGGATAGGGGGAACTCATCGAATCCGGGATAGGGGAACTCAGCGAATCCGGATAGGGGGAACTCGGCCAGAGGGGGCAGGGGGAACTCAGCGAATGGGGATAGGGGGAACTCGGCCAGAGGGGGCAGGGGGAACTCAGCGAATGGGGATAGGGGGAACTCAGCGAATAGGGATAGGGGGGAACTAGAGGGGGCAGGGGGAACTCAGCGAATGGCGATAGGGGGAACTCAGCGAATAGGGATAGGGGAACTCAGCGAATCCGGATAGGGGAACTCGGCCAGAGGGGGCAGGGGGAACTCAGCGAATCCGGATAGGGGGAACTCGGCCAGAGGGGGCAGGGGAACTCAGCGAATGGGGATAGGGGAACTCAGCGAATGGGGATAGGGGGAACTCAGCGAATGGGGATAGGGGAACTCAGCGAGAGGGGGCAGGGGAACTCAGCGAATGGGGATAGGGGGAACTAGGCCAGAGGGGGCAGGGGAACTCAGCGAATGGGGATAGGGAACTCAGCGAATCCGGATAGGGGAACTCGGCCAGAGGGGGCAGGGGAACTCAGCGAATAGGGATAGGGGAACTCAGCGAATGGATAGGGAACTCAGCCAGGGGGGCAAACTCAGCGAATGGGGGCAGGGGAACTCAGCGAGAGGGGGCAGGGGAACTCAGCGAGAGGGGCGGGGGGGAAACTCAGCGAAGGGGAAACTCAGAGAGGGGGAACTCAGCCAGATGGGGATAGGGGGAACTCAGCGAATGGGGATAGGGGGAACTCAGCGAGAGGGGGCAGGGGAACTCAGCGAATGGGGATAGGGGAACTCAGCGAGAGGGGAAACTCAGAGAGAGGGGAGGGGGAACTCAGCGAATGGGGATAGGGGGAACTCATCGAGAGGGGCAGTCCTGCCGGGCCCACCACTGCTACTACTGTATGAGCCATGGTTTAAACAACATACAGCTCTACACTGTAGCCTGCTCTTCAATTCCCTCAAACAGTAGTCAGCCTACTCACATCAGTCAACAAGGTCTAAATGCTCATTCCCATGAAACCGATTGAGATCACAGAGTTGGCATACAGATGCAGCTTGGACGTTTCACCCATAAAACGTGCAGATTTATCATTCATGATTGACAGTAATGATAGCCTATTTTGAAATGAGGTCGGCCTTATTTGGTGTTTGAGGGTGTTAAAATATAGATATTTATTTGGTGTTTGAGGGTATTTAAAATAAATACATGTTTTTAGTGTTTGAGGGTATTAAAAACAGAGACATGTATGTGTGGGCATAGTCAGACGTTGTGATTGGACGATGTGATTTTACGCATGTTAAAATGATGTTATTCAATAGGCTACCTGTCTGTAGAAACTTTGATTGACAAATTAAACATCACACTTCAGCACAGGAGAGGATTAGAGGAGAGGAGAGGAGGAGAGAGGAGGAGAGGAGAGGAGAGGAGAGGAGAGGAGAGGAGGAGAGGAGGAGAGGAGAGGAGAGGAGGAGAGAGGAGGAGAGAGGAGAGGAGAGAGAGGAGAGGAGAGAGGAGAGGAGAGGAGAGGAGAGGAGAGGAGAGGAGAGGAGAGGAGAGGAGAGGAGAGGAGAGGAGAGGAGAGGTGTGCTGATTGTTAATCTATGGCTTAAATAGAACATCAGAAGAGGAAAGGAGGAGAGGAGAGGAGGAGAGGGGAGAGAGGAGAGGAGAGGAGAGGAGAGGAGAGGAGAGGAGAGAGGAGGAGAGGAGATGACATGAGAGGAGAAGAGTGGAGAGGAGGTGAGGAGGAGAGGAGATGAGATGAGAGGAGATGAGAGGAGGTGAGGAGGAGAGGAGGAGAGGAGGGAGAGAGGGGAGGAAGAGATGAGAGGAGGTGAGGAGGGAGAGGAGGACAGGGAGGGGGAGGAGAGGAGAGAGAGGGGAGGAGAGGAGGGAGAGAGAGGAGGAGGGAGGAGGAGAGGACCAGACCCAGGCAGGTCAGGGGAGCATCTCTGATCTGAAGCCCTGGGCATCAGATGAACACCCTCCTCTACGAGGGCTGTGAAGCCCTAACATCACCACTTGACCTGGGCATCAGTTGAACACCCTCCTCTACGAGGGCTGTGAAGCTCTAACATCACCACTTGACCTGGGCATCAGATGAACACCCTCCTCTACGAGGGCTGTGAAGCCCTAACATCACCCCTGACCTGGGCATCAGATGAACACCCTCCTCTACGAGGGCTGTGAAGCCCTAACATCACCACTTGACCTGGGCATCAGATGAACACCCTCCTCTACGAGGGCTGTGAAGCCCTAACATCACCACTTGACCTGGGCATCAGTTGAACACCCTCCTCTACGAGGGCTGTGAAGCTCTAACATCACCACTTGACCTGGGCATCAGATGAACACCCTCCTCTACGAGGCTGTGAAGCTCTAACATCACCACTTGACCTGGTCATCAGATGAACACCCTCCTCTATGAGGGCTGTGAAGCCCTAACATCACCCCTGACCTGGGCATCAGATGAACACCCTCCTCTATGAGGGCTGTGAAGCTCTAACATCACCCCTGACCTGGGCATCAGATGAACACCCTCCTCTATCAGGGCTGTGTAGCTCTAACATCACCCCTGATGAACACCCCCTAACATCACCCCCCTCCTGGGCTATCAGGGCTGTGAAGCTCTAACATCTCCCTAAAGTTCTTATTAAAGGGCATCAGATGAAGAGGAGGACCAGGGGCTCTCCTGTTGAGGAGTCCTGTTGAGGAGACCTGTGTGTGGAGTCCTGTGTGAGGAGTCCTGTTGTGTGTGTCCTGTGTGAGTGTGACCTAGCTGATAGAGTCCTGTAAATGAGGAGTCCTGTTGAGGAGTCCTGTTGACACTAATGAGTCAGCTGCTAGGAGTCATACTCAGTCACATGGAGACCTGACTGAGGAGTCCTGTTGAGGAGTCCTGTTGAGGAGTCCTGTTGAGGAGTCCTGCTGAGGAGTCCTGTTGAGGAGACCTGTTGAAGAGTCCTGTTGAGGAGACCTACTGAGGAGTCCTGTTGAGGAGTCCTGTTGAGGAGTCCTGTTGAGGAGACCTGTTGAGGAGTCCTGTTGAGGAGTCCTACTGAGGAGACCTAGAGGAGACCTACTGAGGAGTCCTACTGAGGAGACCTGTGAGGAGTCCTGTTGAGGAGTCCTACTGAGGAGACCTGTTGAGGAGTCCTGTTGAGGAGTCCTGTTGAGGAGACCTACTGAGGAGTCCTACTGAGGAGTCCTGTTGAGGAGACCTGTTGAGGAGTCCTACTGAGGAGTCCTGTTGAGGAGACCTACTGAGGAGTCCTGTTGAGGAGACCTGTTGAGGAGTCCTACTGAGGAGTCCTACTGAGTCCTACTGAGGAGACCTACTGAGGAGACCTACTGAGGAGTCCTACTGAGGAGACCTACTGAGGAGTCCTGTTGAGGAGTCCTACTGAGGAGACCTACTGAGGAGTCCTACTGAGGAGTCCTACTGACTGAGGAGACCTACTGAGGAGTCCTACTGAGGAGACCTACTGAGGAGTCCTACTGAGGAGTCCTACTGAGGAGACCTACTGAGGAGTCCTACTGAGGAGACCTACTGAGGAGTCCTGTTGAGGAGTCCTGTTGAGGAGTCCTACTGAGGAGACCTACTGAGGAGTCCTACTGAGGAGACCTACTGAGGAGTCCTGTTGAGGAGTCCTGTTGAGGAGACCTACTGAGGAGACCTACTGAGGAGACCTACTGAGGAGTCCTGTTGAGGAGTCCTGCTGAGGAGACCTACTGAGGAGACCTACTGAGGAGACCTACTGAGGAGACCTACTGAGGAGTCCTACTGAGGAGTCACTTGACTTTGTACCAGTACCCCTGTATATAGCCCTAACATTGACTCTGTACCATAACACCCTGTATATAGCCTCCACATTGACTCTGTACCAGTACCCCTGTATATAGCCTCCACATTGACTCTGTACCGGTACCCCTGTAGATAGCCTCCACATTGACTCTGTACCAGTACCCCTGTATATAACCTCCACATTGACTCTGTGCCAGTACCCCTGTATATAGCCTCCACATTGACTCTGTACCAGTACCCCCTGTATATAGTCTCCACATTGACTCTGTACCGGTACCCCTGTATATAGCCTCCACATTGACTCTGTACCAGTACCCCCTTTATATAGCCTCCACATTGACTCTCTACCAGTACCCCTGTATATAGCCTCCACATTGACTCTGTACCGGTACCCCTGTAGATAGCCTCCACATTGACTCTGTACCAGTACCCCCTGTATATAACCTCCACATTGACTCTGTGCCAGTACCCCTGTATATAGCCTCCACATTGACTCTGTACCAGTACCCCTGTATATAGTCTCCACATTGACTCTGTACCAGTACCCCTGTATATAGCCTCCACATTGACTCTGTACCGTACCCCTTGTATATAGCCTCCACATTGACTCTGTACCGGTACCCCCTGTATATAGCCTCCACATTGACTCTGTACCAGTACCCCCTGTATATAGCCTCCACATTGACTCTGTACCAGTACCCTATGTATATAGTCTCCACATTGACTCTGTACCGGTACCCCCTGTATATAGCCTCCACATTGACTCTGTACTGGTACCCCCTGTATATAGCCTCCACATTGACTCTGTACTGGTACCCCCTGTATATTTCTGAAAACGGCATTGTTGGTTTTTTCGCACTATTAGTTAGAGCCTGTAGGTAAGCATTTCACTGTGAGGTCTACCCCCTGTTGTATTCAGCATTTCACTGTGAGGTCTACCTACACCTGTTGTATTCAGCATTTCACTGTGAGGTCTACCTACACCTGTTGTAATCAGCATTTCACTCTGTGAGGTCTACCTACCCTGTTGTAATCAGCATTTCACTGTGAGGTCTACCTACACCTGTTGTAATCAGCATTTCACTGTGAGGTCTACCTACACCTGTTGTAATCAGCATTTCACTGTGAGGTCTACCTACACCTGTTGTAATCAGCATTTCACTGTGAGGTCTACCTACACCTGTTGTAATCAGCATTTCACTGTGAGGTCTACCTACACCTGTTGTATTCCCATTTCACTGTGAGGTCTACCTACACCTGTTGTATTCAGCATTTCACTGTAGGTCTACTACACCTGTTGTATTCAGCATTTCACTGTGAGGTCTACCTACACCTGTTGTATTCAGCATTTCACTGTAAGGTCTACTACACCTGTTGTATTCAGCATTTCACTGTGAGGTCTACCTACACCTGTTGTAATCAGCATTTCACTGTGAGGTCTACCTACACCTGTTGTAATCAGCATTTCACTGTGAGGTCTACCTACACCTGTTGTAATCAGCATTTCACTGTGAGGTCTACCTACACCTGTTGTATTCAGCATTTCACTGTGAGGTCTACCTACACCTGTTGTGTTCAGCATTTCACTGTGAGGTCTACCTACACCTGTTGTATTCAGCATTTCACTGTAAGGTCTACCTACACCTGTTGTATTCAGCATTTCACTGTCAGGTCTACCTACACCTGTTGTATTCAGCATTTCACTGTGAGGTCTACCTACACCTGTTGTATTCAGCATTTCACTGTGAGGTCTACCTACACCTGTTGTATTCAGCATTTCACTGTGAGGTCTACCTACACCTGTTGTATTCAGCATTTCACTGTGAGGTCTACCTACACCTGTTGTAATCAGCATTTCACTGTGAGGTCTACTACACCTGTTGTATTCAGCATTTCACTGTGAGGTCTACCTACACCTGTTGTATTCAGCATTTCACTGTGAGGTCTACCTACACCTGTTGTATTCAGCATTTCACTGTGAGGTCTACCTACACCTGTTGTATTCAGCATTTCACTGTGAGGTCTACCTACACCTGTTGTATTCAGCATTTCACTGTGAGGTCTACTACACCTGTTGTATTCGGCATTTCACTGTGAGGTCTACCTACACCTGTTGTATTCGGCATTTCACTGTGAGGTCTACCTACACCTGTTGTATTCAGCATTTCACTGTGAGGTCTACCTACACCTGTTGTATTCAGCATTTCACTGTGAGGTCTACCTACACCTGTTGTAATCAGCATTTCACTGTGAGGTCTACCTACACCTGTTGTATTCAGCATTTCACTGTGAGGTCTACCTACACCTGTTGTAATCAGCATTTCACTGTGAGGTCTACCTACACCTGTTGTATTCAGCATTTCACTGTGAGGTCTACCTACACCTGTTGTATTCAGCATTTCACTGTGAGGTCTACCTACACCTGTTGTATTCAGCATTTCACTGTGAGGTCTACCTACACCTGTTGTATTCAGCATTTCACTGTGAGGTCTACTACACCTGTTGTATTCAGCATTTCACTGTGAGGTCTACCTACACCTGTTGTATTCAGCATTTCACTGTGAGGTCTACCTACACCTGTTGTATTCAGCATTTCACTGTGAGGTCTACCTACACCTGTTGTATTCAGCATTTCACTGTGAGGTCTACCTACACCTGTTGTAGTCAGCATTTCACTGTGAGGTCTACCTACACCTGTTGTATTCAGCATTTCACTGTGAGGTCTACCTACACCTGTTGTATTCAGCATTTCACTGTGAGGTCTACCTACACCTGTTGTATTCAGCATTTCACTGTGAGGTCTACCTACACCTGTTGTATTCAGCATTTCACTGTGAGGTCTACCTACACCTGTTGTATTCAGCATTTCACTGTGAGGTCTACTACACCTGTTGTATTCAGCATTTCACTGTGAGGTCTACCTACACCTGTTGTATTCAGCATTTCACTGTGAGGTCTACCTACACCTGTTGTATTCAGCATTTCACTGTGAGGTCTACCTACACCTGTTGTATTCAGCATTTCACTGTGAGGTCTACCTACACCTGTTGTAGTCAGCATTTCACTGTGAGGTCTACCTACACCTGTTGTATTCAGCATTTCACTGTGAGGTCTACCTACACCTGTTGTATTCAGCATTTCACTGTGAGGTCTACCTACACCTGTTGTATTCAGCATTTCACTGTGAGGTCTACCTACACCTGTTGTATTCAGCATTTCACTGTGAGGTCTACCTACACCTGTTGTATTCAGCATTTCACTGTGAGGTCTACCTACACCTGTTGTATTCAGCATTTCACTGTGAGGTCTACCTACACCTGTTGTAATCAGCATTTCACTGTGAGGTCTACCTACACCTGTTGTATTCAGCATTTCACTGTGAGGTCTACCTACACCTGTTGTATTCAGCATTTCACTGTGAGGTCTACCTACACCTGTTGTATTCAGCATTTCACTGTGAGGTCTACCTACACCTGTTGTATTCAGCATTTCACTGTGAGGTCTACCTACACCTGTTGTATTCAGCATTTCACTGTGAGGTCTACCTACACCTGTTGTATTCAGCATTTCACTGTGAGGTCTACCTACACCTGTTGTATTCAGCATTTCACTGTGAGGTCTACCTACACCTGTTGTATTCAGCATTTCACTGTGAGGTCTACCTACACCTGTTGTATTCAGCATTTCACTGTGAGGTCTACCTACACCTGTTGTATTCAGCATTTCACTGTGAGGTCTACCTACACCTGTTGTATTCAGCATTTCACTGTGAGGTCTACCTACACCTGTTGTATTCAGCATTTCACTGTGAGGTCTACCTACACCTGTTGTATTCAGCATTTCACTGTGAGGTCTACCTACACCTGTTGTATTCAGCATTTCACTGTGAGGTCTACCTACACCTGTTGTATTCAGCATTTCACTGTGAGGTCTACCTACACCTGTTGTATTCAGCATTTCACTGTGAGGTCTACCTACACCTGTTGTAATCAGCATTTCACTGTGAGGTCTACCTACACCTGTTGTATTCAGCATTTCACTGTGAGGTCTACCTACACCTGTTGTATTCAGCATTTCACTGTGAGGTCTACCTACACCTGTTGTATTCAGCATTTCACTGTGAGGTCTACCTACACCTGTTGTATTCAGCATTTCACTGTGAGGTCTACCTACACCTGTTGTATTCAGCATTTCACTGTGAGGTCTACCTACACCTGTTGTATTCAGCATTTCACTGTGAGGTCTACCTACACCTGTTGTATTCAGCATTTCACTGTGAGTCTACCTACACCTGTTGTATTCAGCATTTCACTGTGAGGTCTACCTACACCTGTTGTATTCAGCATTTCACTGTGAGGTCTACCTACACCTGTTGTATTCAGCATTTCACTGTGAGGTCTACCTACACCTGTTGTATTCAGCATTTCACTGTGAGGTCTACCTACACCTGTTGTATTCAGCATTTCACTGTGAGGTCTACCTACACCTGTTGTATTCAGCATTTCACTGTGAGGTCTACCTACACCTGTTGTATTCAGCATTTCACTGTGAGGTCTACCTACACCTGTTGTATTCAGCATTTCACTGTGAGTCTACCTACACCTGTTGTATTCAGCATTTCACTGTGAGGTCTACCTACACCTGTTGTATTCAGCATTTCACTGTGAGGTCTACCTACACCTGTTGTATTCAGCATTTCACTGTGAGGTCTACTACACCTGTTGTATTCGGCATTTCACTGTGAGGTCTACCTACACCTGTTGTATTCAGCATTTCACTGTGAGGTCTACCTACACCTGTTGTATTCAGCATTTCACTGTGAGGTCTACCTACACCTGTTGTATTCAGCATTTCACTGTGAGGTCTACATACACCTGTTGTATTCAGCATTTCACTGTGAGGTCTACCTACACCTGTTGTATTCAGCATTTCACTGTGAGGTCTACCTACACCTGTTGTATTCAGCATTTCACTGTAAGGTCTACCTACACCTGTTGTATTCAGCATTTCACTGTGAGGTCTACCTACACCTGTTCTATTCAGCATTTCACTGTGAGGTCTACCTACACCTGTTGTATTCAGCATTTCACTGTGAGGTCTACCTACACCTGTTGTATTCAGCATTTCACTGTGAGGTCTACCTACACCTGTTGTATTCAGCATTTCACTGTGAGGTCTACCTACACCTGTTGTATTCAGCATTTCACTGTGAGGTCTACCTACACCTGTTGTATTCAGCATTTCACTGTGAGGTCTACCTACACCTGTTGTATTCAGCATTTCACTGTGAGGTCTACCTACACCTGTTGTAGTCAGCATTTCACTGTGAGGTCTACCTACACCTGTTGTATTCAGCATTTCACTGTGAGGTCTACCTACACCTGTTGTATTCGGCATTTCACTGTGAGGTCTACCTACACCTGTTGTATTCAGCATTTCATTTGTTTTAGGTCTATTTACACCTGTTGTATTCAGCATTTCACTGTACCTACCTACACCTGTTGTATTCAGCATTTCACTGGAGGTCTACCTACACCATTCATCAGCATTTCACTGTGAGGTCTACCTACACCTGTTGTATTCAGCATTTCACTGTGACTTCCTAACCTGTTGTATTCGGCATTTCACTGTAAGGTCTACAATACACCTGTTGGATTCGGTTTCACTAACTACTACACCTGTTGTATTCGGCATTTCAAAGTGAGGACGTCACCTGGGCGATTCAGCATTTCACTGGATCAATACACCTGTTGTATTTCAGCATTTCACTGTCAGAGGTCTACTGGACCTGTTGTATTCAGCATTTCACTGTGAGGTCTACTACACCTGTGTATTCAGATTTCACTGTGAGGTCTACCTCACCTGTTGTGGATGGGTTGCATGTGACAAATCATTTGTTTTAATTTGATTTGTAAATATCTATTACATTGGTGCTGACCCAGCCTGAATTTAAGTTGGCCAGAGCTTTGGATGGATCACTACGTACATTCAGTTGGCCAAACCGTGTGGATGGGTTGCCAGGGAAACGTCAAAATGTGGATGGGTTGCCAGGAGAAACTTAGTTGGCAGCGATTGGATGGTCTCTAACCAATCAGAGCATCAAAGTTGATGGGTTGCATAATATTGGCCAGAGAGGTGTGGATTTGGATCAATCAGATACGGTCAGAATGTGTTCATTCTAGAACTCATCAGGCAGGAGGCTTGGCCTGATGGTAAAGAGGAAACGTCAGTTGGCCAGAGAGGTGTGGATGGGTTGCCAGGGAAACGTCAGTTGGCCAGAGAGGTGTGGATGGGTTGCCAGGGGAAACGTCAGTTGGCCAGAGAGGTGTGGATGGGTTGCCAGGGGAAACGTCAGTTGGCCAGAGAGGTGTGGATGGGTTGCCAGGGGAAACGTCAGTTGGCCAGAGAGGTGTGGATGGGTTGCCAGGGAAACGTCAGTTGGCCAGAGGTGTGGATGGGTTGCCAGGGGAAACGTCAGTTGGCCAGAGAGGTGTGGATGGGTTGCCAGGGGAAACGTCAGTTGGCCAGAGAGGTGTGGATGGGTTGCCAGGGGAAACGTCAGTTGGCCAGAGAGGTGTGGATGGGTTGCCAGGGAAACGTCAGTTGGCCAGAGAGGTGTGGATGGGTTGCCAGGGGAAACGTCAGTTGGCCACAGAGGTGTGGATGGGTTGCCAGGGGAAACGTCAGTTGGCAGAGAGGTGTGGATGGGTTGCCAGGGGAAACGTCAGTTGGTCAGAGAGGTGTGGATGGGTTGCCAGGGGAAACGTCAGTTGGTCAGAGAGGTGTGGATGGGTTGCCAGGGGAAACGTCAGTTGGTCAGAGAGGTGTGGATGGGTTGCCAGGGGAAACGTCAGTTGGTCAGAGAGGTATGGATGGGTTGCCAGGGGAAACGTCAGTTGGCCAGAGAGGTGTGGATGGGTTGCCAGGGGAAACGTCAGTTGGCCAGAGAGGTATGGATGGGTTGCCAGGGGAAACGTCAGTTGGTCAGAGAGGTGTGGATGGGTTGCCAGGGGAAACGTCAGTTGGCCAGAGAGGTGTGGATGGGTTGCCAGGGGAAACGTCAGTTGGCCAGAGAGGTGTGGATGGGTTGCCAGGGGAAACGTCAGTTGGCCAGAGAGGTGTGGATGGGTTGCCAGGGGAAACGTCAGTTGGTCAGAGAGGTGTGGATGGGTTGCCAGGGGAAACGTCAGTTGGCCAGAGAGGTGTGGATGGGTTGCCAGGGGAAACGTCAGTTGGTCAGAGAGGTGTGGATGGGTTGCCAGGGGAAACGTCAGTTGGCCAGAGAGGTGTGGATGGGTTGCCAGGGGAAACGTCAGTTGGCCAGAGAGGTGTGGATGGGTTGCCAGGGGAAACGTCAGTTGGTCAGAGAGGTGTGGATGGGTTGCCAGGGGAAACGTCAGTTGGTCAGAGAGGTGTGGATGGGTTGCCAGGGAAACGTCAGTTGGCCAGAGAGGTGTGGATGGGTTGCCAGGGAAACGTCAGTTGGTCAGAGAGGTGTGGATGGGTTGCCAGGGAAACGTCAGTTGGCCAGAGAGGTGTGGATGGGTTGCCAGGGGAAACGTCAGTTGGTCAGAGAGGTATGGATGGGTTGCCAGGGGAAACGCGTCAGTTGGTCAGAGAGGTGTGGATGGGTTGCCAGGGGAAACGTCAGTTGGTCAGAGAGGTGTGGATGGGTTGCCAGGGGAAACGTCAGTTGGCCAGAGAGGTGTGGATGGGTTGCCAGGAAACGTCAGTTGGTCAGAGAGGTGTGGATGGGTTGCCAGGGGAAACGTCAGTTGGTCAGAGAGGTGTGGATGGGTTGCCAGGGGAAACGTCAGTTGGTCAGAGAGGTGTGGATGGGTTGCCAGGGGAAACGTCAGTTGGTCAGAGAGGTGTGGATGGGTTGCCAGGGGAAACGTCAGTTGGCCAGAGAGGTGTGGATGGGTTGCCAGGGAAACGTCAGTTGGTCAGAGAGGTGTGGATGGGTTGCCAGGGGAAACGTCAGTTGGTCAGAGAGGTGTGGATGGGTTGCCAGGGGAAACGTCAGTTGGTCAGAGAGGTGTGGATGGGTTGCCAGGGGAAACGTCAGTTGGTCAGAGAGGTGTGGATGGGTTGCCAGGGGAAACGTCAGTTGGCCAGAGAGGTGTGGATGGGTTGCCAGGGGAAACGTCAGTTGGTCAGAGAGGTGTGGATGGGTTGCCAGGGGAAACGTCAGTTGGTCAGAGAGGTGTGGATGGGTTGCCAGGGGAAACGTCAGTTGGTCAGAGAGGTGTGGATGGGTTGCCAGGGGAAACGTTTATATGCTGGGTTGAAAAAATATTGAAAGTAGGTATTTATGTGACCACAGTATATTTTATTTTATTTAACGTTTATTTAACTTTGATTTAACTTGGCAAATTAGTTATTTACGATTAAATTCTTATTTACAATGACAGCCTGAGTTGTTTGTCTAGCTGTAGGAGGTGTGTTGTTGAAGTTAAATGGGCTCGTGTGTACAGTACTGGACTGGACTGGATGTAGAATCTACGGCAGAATTCATTCGTCTCTCAAAGTTTTAGAGAGGATATTAGAGGTGGTTTTTGTGCAGAACAGAGCGGTTCCCTAGAGGTGTCAACAACTCTGTCTTGCTGCAGCTATGCTGTTATATCCACTTCATTCTTTTCTATCTCTACGACCGAATCCCACCGAGATGTTTTGTCTGACTTCTGGAACAGGTGTAGACTCATTTACTCCTATTGGACAGGAGAGCCCAGCGGCTGCGACAGAGGAGAAAGCAACAACGTCTAACACAGAGTCAGAGAAACAACGTTTAATCCTAATCGGACTCGAGCACAATATAGTTTAAAGCCCCCTCCTATCGTACTAACCAGTTCTGACATCAGAGAGTTAGTACCTGCAGAGAGACTGGCTGGCATTTCCTTTGTCAAGCCTCTCGTGATGTTTTCAGAGAACCACACTGTAAAACAAACACGGGTACTGTCTTTCATATGAAGAGCCGATCTGATTGGTTCGTTCCAGAATGACGCTTTGGTTCGTTCCAACCTATTCTATTCAATTTTTTGTCTGAAATTAAATAACGAATATGACACAGCATCTTTTAAATAATTGAATGAAAGCTTTTAAATTGCTTTCAACACCTCATTGATTTAATTGCGTCTAATCCAATTGAAGTAATGTGGAGATGTAATTCCAAAGTGAGAAATGTACTTGGTACAACATGAAGAAATGGTTTGTATGTATATATATATATATATATATATATATATATATATATATATATATATATGTTGTATAATATGTTATCTATTAACCAAAGAGGAAAAGTAAGTTGAATAACTTAACATTAATTTCACACGCTGCTCTTGTCTTAAAGGAGCACAATCCCCTATCCATCACTAACAGATACAACAATGTATTGGTCCTCATTACAGTGCCTCCCTGTCAGACCATCAACATACTGGTCCTCATTACAGTGCAGCCCTGTCAGACCATCAACATACTGGTCCTCATTACGGTGCAGCCCTGTCAGACCATCAACATACTGGTCCTCATTACGGTGCAGCCCTGTCAGACCATCAACATACTGGTCCTCATTACAGTGCAGCCCTGTCAGACCATCAACATACTGGTCCTCATTACGGTGCAGCCCTGTCAGACCATCAACATACTGGTCCTCATTACAGTGCGGCCCTGTCAGACCATCAACATACTGGTCCTCATTACAGTGCAGCCCTGTCAGACCATCAACATACTGGTCCTCATTACAGTGCAGCCCTGTCAGACCATCAACATACTGGTCCTCATTACGGTGCAGCCCTGTCAGACCATCAACATACTGCAGCCCTCAGACCATCAACATACTGGTCCTCTCCCTGTCAGACCATCAACATACTGGTCCTCATTACAGTGCGGCCCTGTCAGACCATCAACATACTGGTCCTCATTACAGTGCAGCCCTGTCAGACCATCAACATACTGGTCCTCATTACAGTGCAGCCCTGTCAGACCATCAACATACTGGTCCTCATTACAGTGCAGCCCTGTCAGACCATCAACATACTGGTCCTCATTACAGTGCAGCCCTGTCAGACCATCAACATACTGGTCCTCATTACAGTGCAGCCCTGTCAGACCATCAACATACTGGTCCTCATTACAGTGCCTCCCTGTCCATTTTTCTAAAGGAAACTACATTTTTGCTTTTCTAATTATGTTTTTTTTGTATATAATGTGATGATCTATTCAGGGAGGTTGTATTACAATTCCATGTTGCTTGGACGTCTTTTAAAACCATCAATGACAGTGCAGTGGTGTGCTGTACATTTCACATATTCATTAATGGACGTCTTTTAAACCCATCAATGACAGTGCAGTGGTGTGCTGTACATTTCACATATTCATTAAGACATTTCACTGGAGAAATAAGTTGTAGCATAAAGAAGCTACACTGAATGTACATTCCACATCAAATGTAAAAATATATCCTATTTGCTAGTTGAAGTGGATAATGTAGAGTAGTTTAGAGTTGTTAGGTAATCAGTCAGGAGAATAATGTAGAGTAGTTTAGAGTTTTCATTTAGTCAGTCAGTAGAATAATGTAGAGTAGTTTAGAGTTGTCAGGTAATCAGTCAGTAGAATAATGTAGAGTAGTTTAGAGTTGTCAGGTAATCAGTCAGGAGAATAATGTAGAGTAGTTTAGAGTTGTCAGGTAATCAGTCAGTAGAATAATGTAGAGTAGTTTAGAGTTGTTAGGTAATCAGTCAGTAGAATAATGTAGAGTAGTTTAGAGTTGTCAGGTAATCAGTCAGTAGAATAATGTAGAGTAGTTTAGAGTTGTCAGGTAATCAGTCAGTAGAATAATGTAGAGTAGTTTAGAGTTGTTAGGTAGTCAGTCAGTAGAATAATGTAGAGTAGTTTAGAGTTGTTAGGTAATCAGTCAGTAGAATAATGTAGAGTAGTTTAGAGTTGTCAGGTAATCAGTCAGTAGAATAATGTAGAGTAGTTTAGAGTTGTCAGGTAGTCATCAGGAGAATAATGTAGAGTAGTTTAGAGTTGTCAGTCGGTAATGAGAGTAGTTTAGAGTTGTTAGGTAGTCATCAGGAGTAATGTAGAGTAGTTTAGAGTTGTCAGGTAGTCATCAGGAGAATAATGTAGAGTAGTTTAGAGTTGTTAGGTAATCAGCAGGTTTGCCTCTCATTGATTGTTTAACACTTGTACGATGCCAGAAAAAATAATCATATTTTAAGTTTAATTTCCGTGGTTTCCCACCTCAAAATAACCAGACTTAACCAATTGCAATTCAGTTCCTCCTTTTCTTAAAAAATGTAAAGTTATTTCAAAATTCTTCAAAATGCTTCTTCTTCAGAAAGTGTAGAGAGTGTAGTCGTGTCAGCAGTCGGGTTCTTGTACAGAGAGTGTATATATGGCCTCTGAGTGCTGCTGGTCAATCAAGTACTTTATCCTCCTGAGGGGGAGGAAATGAATTGAAAATGTCTGGGAAAAATCTTAGTTCCACGAGGACATTTAGAGAGAAAAAAAAGGTGGAATGTGTCCCAAAATGGCACCCTATTCCCTGTATCATGCACTACTTTCAACCAGATCATTGTGAACCCTGGTCAAAGATATAGTGCACTATTTAGGGAATAGGGTGTCATTTCGGACACACCCGTGGACTCAAGGTCAGCAAAGTGCTAAATGCTGTTTTTGACTCTCTCCAATCCCAGGGTACCCCTGTTCATACCCCCCTACTGATTAGGACAGAGCGGAGTTGACTACTTTTAAGCTAACTCGCAGAGGGCCCCCTATTGCCACGGCTGTTAGCCTCATAAAAATGCACGTGTATGGCTGGGTTCGGCTGAGTGAGAGCACATTTCTCTACTTTGCTTCCTGAAGAATAAAGATGTCCGATATTTGATCAGGGAGGAACGCGGCGTGGCCTGTGCCGGTACGTTGTGCTCCAAATGCTAAGCATTGTAAAATGAGGCTGAGCGGAAAATCTCTCTCCCAGAGGCCCTTGCAGCGCACTGTAACATCTTAGTGCAAACCAAATCAGGGTACAGTAAATGTAGGAGCATACCTCCATTTAAACGATGTATTGCTGCTTTCGTCATTTAAGGATTTTTACTCTAAATCGCCAGGAGAATACTTGTTTTTCTCTCTTCCTCTTCCTCCCACCCCTCCCGTTTCTCTCACTCGGTCTTAACAAAGCACAAAGCCTGTTGGAAGGGATGATGCCCCTTTATCTTCAGGAGGTTAAACTCTTTTTTTTTTACAATCTGTTTGTAGATGTATAACATGCTAATTCTTATCCTAGTCTTTCTTGTTAGACAGTTTTCACCAGCTGTAAGACTGAGGAAATCACAAAGCAATAACCTTGACTTCTGAGTGTGTTATAAAAGGGTCTATCTCTTTTTTAAAATTTTTTAGGTATTTCTCATCTCTTTTTCATAATTTGAACTATTGTTTTTTCATAATTTGAACTATAGAATGTACATACTAATTTCATAATTTGAACTATAGAATTTTTCATAATTTGAACTATAGAATGTACATACTAATTTCATAATTTGAACTATAGAATGTACATACTAATTTCATAATTTGAACTATAGAATGTACATACTAATTTCATAATTTGAACTATAGAATGTACATACTAATTTCATAATTAGAACTATAGAATGTACATACTAATTTCATAATTAGAACTATAGAATGTACATACTAATTTCATAATTAGAACTATAGAATGTACATAAATTTCATAAAACTATAGAATATAGAATGTACATACTAATTTCATAATTAGAACTATAGAATGTACATACTAATTTCATAATTTGAACTATAGAATGTACATACTAATTTCATAATTAGAACTATAGAATGTACATACTAATTTACTAATTTCATAATTAGAACTATAGAATTTTTCATAATTAGAACTATAGAATGTACATACTAATTTCATAATTAGAACTATAGAATGTACATACTAATTTCATAATTAGAACTATAGAATGTACATACTAATTTCATAATTAGAACTATAGAATGTACATACTAATTTCATAATTAGAACTATAGAATGTACATACTAATTTCATAATTTGAACTATAGAATGTACATACTAATTTCAATAGAACTTAGAATGTACATACTAATTTCATAATTAGAACTATAGAATGTACATATGTACATACTAATTTCATAATTTGAACTATATATTGCTCTGGAGTTCTGAACTATTTAAAGGAATATGATATTATTCAAATATAAAATGTGTGATTTGATTTATAAATACATCGTTTACAATTGTCATTACAGAATTTATCTTCAGACGTAAAAAAAAAATATATTTATAAACTAAATTCAGTATAAAACAGGCTCTTGTATTAGTATATTATGCAAAACCGGTCTCCAGGAAATGATGTCATCAGAAAAGAAGAGGCTGTATTGTTCTAGGGCGGCAGGGTAGCCTAGTGGTTAGAGTGTTGGTCTAGTAACCGGAAGGTTGCAAGTTCAAAACCCCGAGCTGACAAGGAAATCTGTCGTTCTGCCCACTGTTCCTAGGCCGTCATTGAAAATAAGAATTTGTTCTTAACTGACTTGCCTAGTTAAATAAAGGTAAAATAAAAAAGTTCTGCTCATTAAGAATTCATAATGTCCCACAATGACTGAGTCAAAGGTCCCAGTTTAATCGTGCTGTATGTTCTATTGTACAAGTCTCATGTTAGTTGGTGGTGAAATTGTGAGAATACGTGTATGATGTATGAAATAGTTTGGATATCTGATCTCATTGGTTATTGCACATTGATCCACATTCAAAGCAGGTTCTGTTTTAACATGGATTTCAATGGAAAACCAATGTTATAGAGTTTTACTATACTGTCTATCTACTGTGGTGTCTGGTGGTCTAATCTGACTACTGTGGTGTCTGATGGTCTAATCTGACTACTGTGGTGTCTGGTGGTCTAATCTGACTACTGTGGTGTCTGGTGGTCTAATCTGACTACTGTGGTGTCTGGTGGTCTAATCTGACTACTGTGGTGTCTGGTGGTCTAATCTGACTACTGTGGTGTCTGGTGGTCTAATCTGACTACTGTGGTGTCTGGTGGTCTAATCTGACTACTGTGGTGTCTGAGGGTCTAATCTGACTACTGTGGTGTCTGAGGGTCTAATCTGACTACTGTGGTGTCTGATGGTCTAATCTGACTACTGTGGAGATTTATGGTCAAATCTGACTACTGTGGTGTCTGATGGTCTAATCTGACTACTGTGGTGTCTGATGGTCTAATCTGACTACTGTGGTGTCTGATGGTCTAATCTGACTACTGTGGTGTCTGGTGGTCTAATCTGACTACTGTGGTGTCTGATGGTCTAATCTGACTACTGTGGTGTCTGATGGTCTAATCTGACTACTGTGGTGTCTGGTGGTCTAATCTGACTACTGTGGTGTCTGGTGGTCTAATCTGACTACTGTGGTGTCTGATGGTCTAATCTGACTATTGTGGTGTCTGGTGGTCTAATCTGACTACTGTGGTGTCTGATGGTCTAATCTGACTACTGTGGTGTCTGATGGTCTAATCTGACTACTGTGGAGATTTATGGTCAAATCTGACTACTGTGGTGTCTGAGGGTCTAATCTGACTACTGTGGTGTCTGAGGGTCTAATCTGACTACTGTGGTGTCTGATGGTCTAGTCTGACTACTGTGGTGTCTGACGGTCTAATCTGACTAGCAGTAGTCTAATTATCCATGGGAAAATCTGTGGACTTGAATCTGCAACAGCCTCTCTCTCTACAATCGCCTTCAGTTATTCTCTCAGCCTCCTCTCCTCTGTCCCAACATTTCTTTCAATTCAATATTTCATTACGGACGTCTCTGGAGATTATAGTGCAGTACGCAAAGAAATCTATAGATGTAAATAAAACAATTTAAAACCCATAACGAAGCACACATGGCCTCCAATCACAACCAGACTAACACATTTCAGTGGTTCTACTCTGAAAGATGAAAACTGTAAATAAGTCAACAGTTCTGAGCTTAGTGAAAACACATTGCGTTTTTTATTTAACAAAAATCAATCTAATTTTTTGTTGGCTTTTGTCAGCTATATCATTTTTTTTTATCCGTCAGTTAGCTTTTAGATTGAATGCTGATCTGTGGACAACATCATCACCACATAGTACTCATACATTACATTTACATTTACATTTAAGTACTCATACGGTATTCAGTATATTCATATTTTCAGATCATACATTCGTTTCCTTTCTTAGTTATTCCAGATATACCTCGACGAAGAGAAGTTCAAAAAGTAGAACAGTCTATAATCTATTCGTAATGATCTATTTATGTTTCGGGGGGGGATCAACCTTGGGTATCATGATGTCATCGCCCTACTACCTGGGAATCACGTTTTTAATGGTGGGGTCACGACCTGGTGGTTGTCTGGTTCCTCTCAGCCTTGATCAACACTGCTGCCTGGTTATGTGAATGATCCCTGGTGAAATACGACACTTCTCTTTTAATAATGATGAGATTCTTTCACTCTTAATGCCAGAGGAGTCTATATATATATATATATATATATATATATATATATATATATATATATATATATAGTTTAAATAAAGGTTAAATCAAATAAATACAAATGATAAATATACATGTGGAGGCTTTGTGACAACGTGCGTCTAGGTGGTAGGTGTCAGGCGCAGGAGAGGAGGGAGGTCTGAGAAGAGGCTTTGTGACAACGTGCGTCTAGGTGGTAGGTGTCAGGCGCAGGAGAGGAGGGAGGTCTGAGAAGAGGCTTTGTGACAACGTGCGTCTAGGTGGTAGGTGTCAGGCGCAGGAGAGGAGGGAGGTCTGAGAAGAGGCTTTGTGACAACGTGCGTCTAGGTGGTAGGTGTCAGGCGCAGGAGAGGAGGGAGGTCTGAGAAGAGGCTTTGTGACAACGTGCGTCTAGGTGGTAGGTGTCAGGCGCAGGAGAGGAGGGAGGTCTGAGAAGAGGCTTTGTGACAACGTGCGTCTAGGTGGTAGGTGTCAGGCGCAGGAGAGGAGGGAGGTCTGAGAAGAGGCTTTGTGACAACGTGCGTCTAGGTGGTAGGTGTCAGGCGCAGGAGAGGAGGGAGGTCTGAGAAGAGGCTTTGTGACAACGTGCGTCTAGGTGGTAGGTGTCAGGCGTCTAGGTGGAGAGGAGAGGAGGGAGGTCTGAGAAGAGGCTTTGTGACAACGTGCGTCTAGGTGGTAGGTGTCAGGCGCAGGAGAGGAGGGAGGTCTGAGAAGAGGCTTTGTGACAACGTGCGTCTAGGTGGTAGGTGTCAGGCGCAGGAGAGGAGGGAGGTCTGAGAAGAGGCTTTGTGACAACGTGCGTCTAGGTGGTAGGTGTCAGGCGCAGGAGAGGAGGGAGGTCTGAGAAGAGGCTTTGTGACAACGTGCGTCTAGGTGGTAGGTGTCAGGCGCAGGAGAGGAGGGAGGTCTGAGAAGAGGCTTTGTGACAACGTGCGTCTAGGTGGTAGGTGTCAGGCGCAGGAGAGGAGGGAGGTCTGAGAAGAGGCTTTGTGACAACGTGCGTCTAGGTGGTAGGTGTCAGGCGCAGGAGAGGAGGGAGGTCTGAGAAGAGGCTTTGTGACAACGTGCGTCTAGGTGGTAGGTGTCAGGCGCAGGAGAGGAGGGAGGTCTGAGAAGAGGCTTTGTGACTTTGTGACAACGTGCGTCTAGGTGGTAGGTGTCAGGCGTAGGAGAGGAGGGAGGTCTGAGAAGAGGCTTTGTGACAACGTGCGTCTAGGTGGTAGGTGTCAGGCGCAGGAGAGGAGGGAGGTCTGAGAAGAGGCTTTGTGACAACGTGCGTCTAGGTGGTAGGTGTCAGGCGCAGGAGAGGAGGGAGGTCTGAGAAGAGGCTTTGTGACAACGTGCGTCTAGGTGGTAGGTGTCAGGCGCAGGAGAGGAGGGAGGTCTGAGAAGAGGCTTTGTGACAACGTGCGTCTAGGTGGTAGGTGTCAGGCGCAGGAGAGGAGGGAGGTCTGAGAAGAGGCTTTGTGACAACGTGCGTCTAGGTGGTAGGTGTCAGGCGCAGGAGAGGAGGGAGGTCTGAGAAGAGGCTTTGTGACAACGTGCGTCTAGGTGGTAGGTGTCAGGCGCAGGAGAGGAGGGAGGTCTGAGAAGAGGCTTTGTGACAACGTGCGTCTAGGTGGTAGGTGTCAGGCGCAGGGTGGTAGCAGGCAGAGAGGAGGGAGGTCTGAGAAGAGGCTTTGTGACAACGTGCGTCTAGGTGGTAGGTGTCAGGCGCAGGAGAGGAGGGAGGTCTGAGAAGAGGCTTTGTGACAACGTGCGTCTAGGTGGTAGGTGTCAGGCGCAGGAGAGGAGGGAGGTCTGAGAAGAGGCTTTGTGACAACGTGCGTCTAGGTGGTAGGTGTCAGGCGCAGGAGAGGAGGGAGGTCTGAGAAGAGGCTTTGTGACAACGTGCGTCTAGGTGGTAGGTGTCAGGCGCAGGAGAGGAGGGAGGTCTGAGAAGAGGCTTTGTGACAACGTGCGTCTAGGTGGTAGGTGTCAGGCGCAGGAGAGGAGGGAGGTCTGAGAAGAGGCTTTGTGACAACGTGCGTCTAGGTGGTAGGTGTCAGGCGCAGGAGAGGAGGGAGGTCTGAGAAGAGGCTTTGTGACAACGTGCGTCTAGGTGGTAGGTGTCAGGCGCAGGAGAGGAGGGAGGTCTGAGAAGAGGCTTTGTGACAACGTGCGTCTAGGTGGTAGGTGTCAGGCGCAGGAGAGGAGGGAGGTCTGAGAAGAGGCTTTGTGACAACGTGCGTCTAGGTGGTAGGTGTCAGGCGCAGGAGAGGAGGGAGGTCTGAGAAGCGTGTTTTTAATAAGAAAGTCCACCAACACAGGAATGGCACAATCAAAAGGTACAACGCCCTCGACAACAGAAAACCTGTACAAACGTACGGAGGAACAAACAAAGGTCCGACACTCCTGTACTTCAGAACCCGTGAAAACATATAACGGTTATACTTATACAATCAACGACTAATCAGGCAACAGGTTACAATTATACACACAGAAATGACCTCACAATCAAGGACTAATCAGGCAACAGGTTACAATTATACACACAGAAATGACCTCACAATCAACGACTAATCAGGTAACAGGTTACAATTATACACACAGAAATGACCTCACAATCAACGACTAATCAGGCAACAGGTTACAATTATACACACAGAAATGACCTCACAATCAACGACGAATCAGGCAACAGGTTACAATTATACACACAGAAATGACCTCACAATCAACGACGAATCAGGCAACAGGTTACAATTATACACACAGAAATGACCTCACAATCAACGACTAATCAGGCAACAGGTTACAATTATACACACGGAAATGACCTCACAATCAACGACTAATCAGGCAACAGGTTACAATTATACACACGGAAATGAATTGCAAATGAAACAGAACCAAAGACAAAACAAACAGAAAAGGAAAAAGGGATCGGTGACGCCGAACGCCGAGCGCCGCCCGAACAGGGAGAGGAGCTACCTTCGGTAGAAGTCGTGACAGGCTTTTTAAGTCTGATATTTAAGGTCGTGCTTCACGGTGGTTTATTTGTTTCTTGAAGTGAGATGAGAAGGAGTTGGATAATAATTAACTGACGGAGGAAAGTGCTTGAGGACAGTAGGACGTACGGCTCAGTTGACTACCTGAAACAAAGGACGTACGGCTCAGTTGACTACCTGAAACAAAGGACGTACAGCTCAGTTGACTACCTGAAACAAAGGACGTACGGCTCAGTTGACTACCTGAAACAAAGGACGTACGGCTCAGTTGACTACCTGAAACAAAGGCGCTGGTAACCCAGCGGTAGTCAGGTTGACTACCTGAAACAAAGGGGCTGGTAACCCAGCGGTAGTCAGGTTGACTACCTGAAACGAAGGGGCTGGTAACCCAGCGTTAGTCAGGTTGACTACCTGAAACAAAGGGGCTGGTAACCCAGCGGTAGTCAGGTTGACTACCTGAAACAAAGGGGCTGGTAACCCAGCGATAGTCAGGTTGACTACCTGAAACAAAGGGGCTGGTAACCCAGCGGTAGTCAGGTTGACTACCTGAAACAAAGGCGCTGGTAACCCTAGTCAGGTTGACTACCTGAAACAAAGGGGCTGGTAACCCAGCGGTAGTCAGGTTGACTACCTGAAACAAAGGCGCTGGTAACCCAGCGGTAGTCAGGTTGACTACCTGAAACAAAGGCGCTGGTAACCCAGCGGTAGTCAGGTTGACTACCTGAAACAAAGGCGCTGGTAACCCAGCGGTAGTCAGGTTGACTACCTGAAACAAAGGCGCTGGTAACCCTAGTCAGGTTGACTACCTGAAACAAAGGACGTACGACTCAGTTGACTACCTGAAACAAAGGCGCTGGTAACCCAGCGGTAGTCAGGTTGACTACCTGAAACAAAGGCGCTGGTAACCCAGCGGTAGTCAGGTTGACTACCTGAAACAAAGGCGCTGGTAACCCAGCGGTAGTCAGGTTGACTACCTGAAACAAAGGCGCTGGTAACCCAGCGGTAGTCAGGTTGACTACCTGAAACAAAGGGGCTGGTAACCCAGCGGTAGTCAGGTTGACTACCTGAAACAAAGGGGCTGGTAACCCAGCGATAGTCAGGTTGACTACCTGAAACAAAGGGGCTGGTAACCCAGCGGTAGTCAGGTTGACTACCTGAAACAAAGGCGCTGGTAACCCTAGTCAGGTTGACTACCTGAAACAAAGGGGCTGGTAACCCAGCGGTAGTCAGGTTGACTACCTGAAACAAAGGCGCTGGTAACCCAGCGGTAGTCAGGTTGACTACCTGAAACAAAGGCGCTGGTAACCCAGCGGTAGTCAGGTTGACTACCTGAAACAAAGGCGCTGGTAACCCAGCGGTAGTCAGGTTGACTACCTGAAACAAAGGCGCTGGTAACCCTAGTCAGGTTGACTACCTGAAACAAAGGACGTACGACTCAGTTGACTACCTGAAACAAAGGCGCTGGTAACCCAGCGGTAGTCAGGTTGACTACCTGAAACGAAGGCGCTGGTAACCCAGCGGTAGTCAGGTTGACTACCTGAAACAAAGGCGCTGGTAACCCAGCGATAGTCAGGTTGACTACCTGAAACAAAGGCGCTGGTAACCCAGCGGTAGTCAGGTTGACTACCTGAAACAATGGCGCTGGTAACCCAGCGGTAGTCAGGTTGACTACCTGAAACAAAGGGGCTGGTAACCCAGCGGTAGTCAGGTTGACTACCTGAAACAAAGGGGCTGGTAACCCAGCGGTAGTCAGGTTGACTACCTGAAACGAAGGGGCTGGTAACCCAGCGTTAGTCAGGTTGACTACCTGAAACAAAGGGGCTGGTAACCCAGCGGTAGTCAGGTTGACTACCTGAAACAAAGGGGCTGGTAACCCAGCGATAGTCAGGTTGACTACCTGAAACAAAGGGGCTGGTAACCCAGCGGTAGTCAGGTTGACTACCTGAAACAAAGGCGCTGGTAACCCTAGTCAGGTTGACTACCTGAAACAAAGGGGCTGGTAACCCAGCGGTAGTCAGGTTGACTACCTGAAACAAAGGCGCTGGTAACCCAGCGGTAGTCAGGTTGACTACCTGAAACAAAGGCGCTGGTAACCCAGCGGTAGTCAGGTTGACTACCTGAAACAAAGGCGCTGGTAACCCAGCGGTAGTCAGGTTGACTACCTGAAACAAAGGCGCTGGTAACCCTAGTCAGGTTGACTACCTGAAACAAAGGACGTACGACTCAGTTGACTACCTGAAACAAAGGCGCTGGTAACCCAGCGGTAGTCAGGTTGACTACCTGAAACAAAGGCGCTGGTAACCCAGCGGTAGTCAGGTTGACTACCTGAAACAAAGGCGCTGGTAACCCAGCGGTAGTCAGGTTGACTACCTGAAACAAAGGCGCTGGTAACCCAGCGGTAGTCAGGTTGACCTCCTGAAACAAAGGGGCTGGTAACCCAGCGGTAGTCAGGTTGACTACCTGAAACAAAGGGGCTGGTAACCCAGCGATAGTCAGGTTGACTACCTGAAACAAAGGGGCTGGTAACCCAGCGGTAGTCAGGTTGACTACCTGAAACAAAGGCGCTGGTAACCCTAGTCAGGTTGACTACCTGAAACAAAGGGGCTGGTAACCCAGCGGTAGTCAGGTTGACTACCTGAAACAAAGGCGCTGGTAACCCAGCGGTAGTCAGGTTGACTACCTGAAACAAAGGCGCTGGTAACCCAGCGGTAGTCAGGTTGACTACCTGAAACAAAGGCGCTGGTAACCCAGCGGTAGTCAGGTTGACTACCTGAAACAAAGGGGCTGGTAACCCAGCGATAGTCAGGTTGACTACCTGAAACAAAGGGGCTGGTAACCCAGCGGTAGTCAGGTTGACTACCTGAAACAAAGGCGCTGGTAACCCTAGTCAGGTTGACTACCTGAAACAAAGGGGCTGGTAACCCAGCGGTAGTCAGGTTGACTACCTGAAACAAAGGCGCTGGTAACCCAGCGGTAGTCAGGTTGACTACCTGAAACAAAGGCGCTGGTAACCCAGCGGTAGTCAGGTTGACTACCTGAAACAAAGGCGCTGGTAACCCTAGTCAGGTTGACTACCTGAAACAAAGGACGTGGTACTCAGTTGACTACCTGAAACAAAGGCGCTGGTAACCCAGCGGTAGTCAGGTTGACTACCTGAAACAAAGGCGCTGGTAACCCAGCGGTAGTCAGGTTGACTACCTGAAACAAAGGGGCTGGTAACCCAGCGGTAGTCAGGTTGACTACCTGAAACAAAGGCGCTGGTAACCCAGCGGTAGTCAGGTTGACTACCTGAAACAAAGGCGCTGGTAACCCAGCGGTAGTCAGGTTGACTACCTGAAACAAAGGCGCTGGTAACCCAGCGGTAGTCAGGTTGACTACCTGAAACAAAGGCGCTGGTAACCCTAGTCAGGTTGACTACCTGAAACAAAGGACGTACGACTCAGTTGACTACCTGAAACAAAGGCGCTGGTAACCCAGCGATAGTCAGGTTGACTACCTGAAACAAAGGGGCTGGTAACCCAGCGGTAGTCAGGTTGACTACCTGAAACAAAGGCGCTGGTAACCCTAGTCAGGTTGACTACCTGAAACAAAGGGACTGGTAACCCAGCGGTAGTCAGGTTGACTACCTGAAACAAAGGCGCTGGTAACCCAGCGGTAGTCAGGTTGACTACCTGAAACAAAGGCGCTGGTAACCCAGCGGTAGTCAGGTTGACTACCTGAAACAAAGGCGCTGGTAACCCTAGTCAGGTTGACTACCTGAAACAAAGGACGTGACTCAGTTGACTACCTGAAACAAAGGCGCTGGTAACCCAGCGGTAGTCAGGTTGACTACCTGAAACAAAGGCGCTGGTAACCCAGCGGTAGTCAGGTTGACTACCTGAAACAAAGGGGCTGGTAACCCAGCGGTAGTCAGGTTGACTACCTGAAACAAAGGCGCTGGTAACCCAGCGGTAGTCAGGTTGACTACCTGAAACAAAGGCGCTGGTAACCCAGCGGTAGTCAGGTTGACTACCTGAAACAAAGGCGCTGGTAACCCAGCGGTAGTCAGGTTGACTACCTGAAACAAAGGCGCTGGTAACCCTAGTCAGGTTGACTACCTGAAACAAAGGACGTACGACTCAGTTGACTACCTGAAACAAAGGCGCTGGTAACCCAGCGGTAGTCAGGTTGACTACCTGAAACGAAGGCGCTGGTAACCCAGCGGTAGTCAGGTTGACTACCTGAAACAAAGGCGCTGGTAACCCAGCGATAGTCAGGTTGACTACCTGAAACAAAGGCGCTGGTAACCCAGCGGTAGTCAGGTTGACTACCTGAAACAATGGCGCTGGCGGTAGTCAGGTTGACTACCTGAAACAAAGGGGCTGGTAACCCAGCGGTAGTCAGGTTGACTACCTGAAACAAAGGGGCTGGTAACCCAGCGGTAGTCAGGTTGACTACCTGAAACAAAGGGGCTGGTAACCCAGCGGTAGTCAGGTTGACTACCTGAAACAAAGGGGCTGGTAACCCAGCGGTAGTCAGGTTGACTACCTGAAACAAAGGGGCTGGTAACCCAGCAGTAGTCAGGTTGACTACCTGAAACAAAGGCGCTGGTAACCCTAGTCAGGTTGACTACCTGAAACAAAGGGGCTGGTAACCCAGCGGTAGTCAGGTTGACTACCTGAAACAAAGGCGCTGGTAACCCAGCGGTAGTCAGGTTGACTACCTGAAACAAAGGGGCTGGTAACCCTAGTCAGGTTGACTACCTGAAACAAAGGCGCTGGTAACCCAGCGGTAGTCAGGTTGACTACCTGAAACAAAGGGGCTGGTAACCCAGCGGTAGTCAGGTTGACTACCTGAAACAAAGGCGCTGGTAACCCAGCGGTAGTCAGGTTGACTACCTGAAACAAAGGCGCTGGTAACCCAGCGGTAGTCAGGTTGACTACCTGAAACAAAGGCGCTGGTAACCCAGCGGTAGTCAGGTTGACGACCTGAAACAAAGGCGCTGGTAACCCTAGTCAGGTTGACTACCTGAAACAAAGGACGTACGACTCAGTTGACTACCTGAAACAAAGGCGCTGGTAACCCAGCGATAGTCAGGTTGACTACCTGAAACAAAGGGGCTGGTAACCCAGCGGTAGTCAGGTTGACTACCTGAAACAAAGGCGCTGGTAACCCTAGTCAGGTTGACTACCTGAAACAAAGGGGCTGGTAACCCAGCGGTAGTCAGGTTGACTACCTGAAACAAAGGCGCTGGTAACCCAGCGGTAGTCAGGTTGACTACCTGAAACAAAGGCGCTGGTAACCCAGCGGTAGTCAGGTTGACTACCTGAAACAAAGGCGCTGGTAACCCTAGTCAGGTTGACTACCTGAAACAAAGGACGTACGACTCAGTTGACTTCCTGAAACAAAGGCGCTGGTAACCCAGCGGTAGTCAGGTTGACTACCTGAAACAAAGGCGCTGGTAACCCAGCGGTAGTCAGGTTGACTACCTGAAACAAAGGGGCTGGTAACCCAGCGGTAGTCAGGTTGACTACCTGAAACAAAGGCGCTGGTAACCCAGCGGTAGTCAGGTTGACTACCTGAAACAAAGGCGCTGGTAACCCAGCGGTAGTCAGGTTGACTACCTGAAACAAAGGCGCTGGTAACCCAGCGGTAGTCAGGTTGACTACCTGAAACAAAGGCGCTGGTAACCCTAGTCAGGTTGACTACCTGAAACAAAGGACGTACGACTCAGTTGACTACCTGAAACAAAGGCGCTGGTAACCCAGCGGTAGTCAGGTTGACTACCTGAAACGAAGGCGCTGGTAACCCAGCGGTAGTCAGGTTGACTACCTGAAACAAAGGCGCTGGTAACCCAGCGATAGTCAGGTTGACTACCTGAAACAAAGGCGCTGGTAACCCAGCGGTAGTCAGGTTGACTACCTGAAACAATGGCGCTGGTAACCCAGCGGTAGTCAGGTTGACTACCTGAAACAAAGGGGCTGGTAACCCAGCGGTAGTCAGGTTGACTACCTGAAACAAAGGGGCTGGTAACCCAGCGGTAGTCAGGTTGACTACCTGAAACAAAGGGGCTGGTAACCCAGCGGTAGTCAGGTTGACTACCCGAAACAAAGGGGCTGGTAACCCAGCGGTAGTCAGGTTGACTACCTGAAACAAAGGGGCTGGTAACCCAGCAGTAGTCAGGTTGACTACCTGAAACAAAGGCGCTGGTAACCCTAGTCAGGTTGACTACCTGAAACAAAGGGGCTGGTAACCCAGCGGTAGTCAGGTTGACTACCTGAAACAAAGGCGCTGGTAACCCAGCGGTAGTCAGGTTGACTACCTGAAACAAAGGGGCTGGTAACCCTAGTCAGGTTGACTACCTGAAACAAAGGCGTTGGTAACCCAGCGGTAGTCAGGTTGACTACCTGAAACGAAGGCGTTGGTAACCCAGCGGTAGTCAGGTTGACTACCTGAAACAAAGGCGCTGGTAACCCAGTGTCTTCATGGATCCTCCTTTCAAAAGGCACGAAGAAGAAAACTAATCATGTTATGTCATGTCTCATATTTAACGACGGACACAAAAAATACAACTATCAATGGAGTTGGTTGGTTTGATGTTGAACTCACTGAGGGCCTGATTGTCTTTGTCATGAGACATGACATAACATGATTAGTTTTCTTCTTTCGTGGCTTTTCAAAACAATCCCTTTGTTTTCTCCGTGTTGCCTTTTTTTTCTAGACGGCTTTTCATTTTTTATAATCTTCTTTTTTTTTTTCTGCCATTTTGTGAAAACTGTGAAGTCTCCCTGACGAGGTGTGATTGGTGTGGGACCCCGAAGTCTGTTTCACTTCATCTAGGATTCTCAGCAAGCAAACCCAACTGCTGATTAATGTGGATTACACTGTTTGCCTCAGTGGTATTAACTCAAAGTTAAATTGTCTTAAATGGAAGAATTAGTTTCATCCTTTTAAACGCTGTACTGAAGTTTCACTAGCGGATCATGTTGGCTCTCACTATTAGAAACTGTACTTGTGTCAGGTGACCGTGACAGATATAATTGATTGTTATTTTTTAGAGCATTAATTAAACGTCATTTAGCGGTCTCTCTTGAATAAAACCCTATGGATGATTCTGCTCAACAAAGGAGGACATCTTTGGTGTTTATGTGACTGTGCCTCGCTGGAAAACGACATCCAGGCAGAGAATCATTAACACAGGAAGTGCTATACATTTGATCCTGTTCTCCGTGAACTCTATCAGTGTCTTGGTTTCATTTAATAAACACATTCTTAAAAAAAAACATACCTTCTGTTCCTGTCAGTGGAGGAGGAAGAACGGCTCAGATGATTAGCAGTGTGGTTTGGTTTTCATTTAATAAACACATTCTTAATAAAACAAATACCTTCTGTTCCTGTCATCTATCTATGATACAACATACATTCTGTTCCTGTCATCTATCTATGATACAACATACATTCTGTTCCTGTCATCTATCTATGATACAACATACATTCTGCTCCTGTCATCTATCTATGATACAACATACATTCTGTTCCTATCATCTATCTATGACACAACATACATTCTGTTCCTATCATCTATCTATGACACAACATACATTCTGTTCCTGTCATCTATCTATGATACAACATACATTCTGTTCCTATCATCTATCTATGACACAACATACATTCTGTTCCTATCATCTATCTATGATACAACATACCTTCTGTTCCTATCATCTATCTATGATACAACATACATTCTGTTCCTATCATCTATCTATGAGACAACATACATTCTGTTCCTATCATCTATCTATGATACAACATACATTCTGTTCCTATCATCTATCTATGATACAACATACATTCTGTTCCTATCATCTATCTATGACACAACATACATTCTGTTCCTATCATCTATCTATGATACAACATACCTTCTGTTCCTATCATCTATCTATGATACAACATACATTCTGTTCCTATCATCTATCTATGATACAACATACATTCTGTTCCTATCATCTATCTATGATACAACATACATTCTGTTCCTATCATCTATCTATGATACAACATACATTCTGTTCCTATCATCTATCTATGATACAACATACATTCTGTTCCTGTCATCTATCTATGATACAACATACATTCTGTTCCTATCATCTATCTATGATACAACATACATTCTGTTCCTATCATCTATCTATGATACAAAATACATTCTGTTCCTATCATCTATCTATGATACAACATACATTCTGTTCCTGTCATCTATCTATGATACAACATACATTCTGTTCCTATCATCTATCTATGATACAACATACATTCTGTTCCTATCATCTATCTATGATACAACATACATTCTGTTCCTATCATCTATCAACGATACAAAATACATTCTGCTCCTATCATCTATCAACGATACAAAAATACATACAGCTCCTATCATCTATCTATGACACAACATACATTCTGTTCCTATCATCTAGCTATGATACAAAATACATCCAGCTCCTGGATGTACCCCCTCCTACCTCCTCCTACCTCCTCCTACCTCCTCCTACCCCCTCCTACCCCCTCCTACCTCCTCCTACCTCCTCCTCCTTCTCCTTCTACCCCCTCCTACCTCCTCCTACCCCTCCTACCCCCTCCTACCTCCTCCTCCCTCCTCCTACCTCCTCCTACCCCTCCTACCCCCTCCTACCTCCTCCTACCTCCTCCTCCTGAAACCCTTTATCATGGCTATACCTCCTCCTCCCTCCTCCTACCTCCTCCTCCTCCTCCCTCCTACCTACTCCTCCTACCTCCTCCTACCCCCTCCACCTGAAACCCTTCATCATGGCTATACCTCCTCCTCCTACCCCCTCCACCTGAAACCCTTTCTCATGGCTCTACCTCCTCCTCCTCCTACCTCCTACCCCCTCCACCTGAAACCCTTTCTCATGGCTCTACCTCCTCCTCCTCCTACCTCCTACCCCCTCCCCCTACCCCCTCCACCTGAACCTTTCTCATGGCTCTACCCCCATTCTCCTACCCCCTCTACCTGAAACCTTTTATCATGGCTATATCTCATCCTCCTACCCCTCCACCTGAAACACTTCATCATGGCTCTACCTCATCCTCCTACCCCTCCACCTGAAACCCTTTATCATGGCTATACCTCCTCCTCCCTCCTCCTCCCTCCTCCTACCTCCTCCTCCTCCTCCTACCTCCTCCTACCCCCTCCTACCTCCTCCTACCCCTCCACCTGAAACCCTTTATCATGGCTATACCTCCTCCTCCCTCCTCCTACCTCCTCCTACCCCCTCCTACCCCCTCCTACCTCCTCCTACCTCCTCCACCTGAAACCCATTCTGATGGCTCTACCTCCTCCTCCTACCCCTCCACCTGAAACCCTTTATCATGGCTCTACCTCCTCCTCCTACCTCCTCGTTCTACCCCCTACCCCCTCCACCTGAAACCCTTTCTCATGGCTCTACCTCCTCCTCCTACATCCTCCTCCTACCCCTGCACCTGAAACCCTTTCTCATGGATCTACCCTCCTCCTCCCTCCTCCTCCTCCTCCTCCTACCCACTCCACCCAAAACCCTTTCTCATGGCTCTACCTCCTCCTCCTCCTACCTCCTACCCCTCACCCTACCCCTCCACCTGAACCTTTCTCATGGCTCTACCCCTCCTACCCCCTCCACCTGAACCTTTCTCATGGCTCTACCTCCTCCTGCTACCTCCTCCTCCTACCTCCTCCTCCTCCTCCTACCCCCTCCACCTGAAACCCTTTCTCATGGCTCTACCTCCTGCTACCCCTCCCCCCCTCCTCCTACCCCCTCCACCTGAAACCCTTTCTCAAGACTCTACCTCCTCCTCCTCCTCCTCCTCCTACCCACTCCACCCAAAACCCTTTCTCATGGCTCTACCTCCTCCTCCTCCTACCTCCTACCCCCTCCCCCTACCCCCTCCACCTGAACCTTTCTCATGGCTCTACCCCCTCCTACCCTCCACCTGAACCTTTCTCATGGCTCTACCTCCTCCTCCTACCTCCTCCTCCTCCTCCTACCCCCTCCACCTGAAACCCTTTCTCGTGGCTCTACCTCCTGCTACCTCCTACCCCCTCCTCCTCCTCCTACCCCCTCCACCTGAAACCCTTTCTCATGGCTCTACTTCCTCCTACCTCCTACCCCTCCTCCTCCTCCTATCCCCTACCCCCTCCACCTGAAACCCTTTCTCTCATTGCCGTCCAGAAACATAACTGGCAGAAAGTTTCTGCTAGCCTGGTGGATTTTCCATTTCAGATGTTACCAACTCAAGGGCATTTGGTCCAATCAATAAAGCGTCTGTCTTCCTGGCACACACAGAGTTGGCTATTAGAAAATAACTTCTTATAGCGTCGGGCTCAGCCAATACCATTAGCCCTAGCCCGAGGGCAGTTCTATCCATGAGACGGGCTAGGCCCCTCCCCTCCCCTCCCCTACCATTAAGCAGCTCTCGGGGGATGTCATTTGGACGTATCGGGCAAAGAGCACTTCTCTATTCCTTCTCTATTCTACACCCAGAATCCACCGAAAATCAATACATTCTGTTCTTTGCTTATTTTCAGAACTTTGCTTCAATATAAGCAGGCTTTACCTTCCAGCTACTAACTCATGTTACAGCAGGTCAGTTTGTTCTCTCTATCTTTTTTCCTCTCTCTCTCTTCTTAGATCTGTTTTTGTTGTTGTTGTCCTTTCCTGATTTCTCCAAAGCTTCAATTTAAAAGCAAATAAATTGGGGAAACGTTGTGCCTCTTCATTTTTGTTCTGCAGAGATTAAAAGACTCCCTGCGAAAGAGAGAGATGCTTGGTGCTGTCGGCGTGACTGGTTCCTGGTTTTAACTAGCTACGTCATTGGGTCACACAGCAGAGAGCCTCCTGACTGGTTCCTGGTTTTAACTAGCTACGTCATTGGGTCACACAGCAGAGAGTTCCTGGTTTTAACTAGGTACGTCATTGGGTCAGACAGCAGAGAGCTGTTCCTGGTTTTAACTAGCTACGTCATTGGGTCACACAGCAGAGAGCCTCCTGACTGGTTCCTGGTTTTAACTAGCTACGTCATTGGGTCACACAGCAGAGAGCCTCCTGACTGGTTCCTGGTTTTAACTAGCTACGTCATTGGGTCACACAGCAGAGAGCCTCCTGATTGGTTCCTGGTTTTAACTAGCTACGTCATTGGGTCACACAGCAGAGAGCCTCCTGATTGGTTCCTGGTTTTAACTAGCTACGTCATTGGGTCACACAGCAGAGAGTTCCTGGTTTTAACTAGCTACGTCATTGGGTCAGACAGCAGAGAGCTGTTCCTGGTTTTAACTAGCTACGTCATTGGGTCACACAGCAGAGAGCCTGTTCCTGGTTTTAACTAGCTACGTCATTGGGTCAGACAGCAGAGAGCCTCCTGACTGGTTCCTGGTTTTAACTAGCTACGTCATTGGGTCACACAGCAGAGAGCCTCCTGACTGGTTCCTGGTTTTAACTAGCTACGTCATTGGGACACACAGCAGAGAGCCTCCTGACTGGTTCCTGGTTTTAACTAGCTACGTCATTGGGTCACACAGCAGAGAGCCTCCTGACTGGTTCCTGGTTTTAACTAGCTACGTCATTGGGTCAGACAGCAGAGAGCCTCCTGACTGGTTCCTGGTTTTAACTAGCTACGTCATTGGGTCACACAGCAGAGAGCCTCCTGACTGGTTCCTGGTTTTAACTAGCTACGTCATTGGGTCAGACAGCAGAGAGCCTCCTGACTGGTTCCTGGTTTTAACTAGCTACGTCATTGGGTCAGACAGCAGAGAGCCTCCTGACTGGTTCCTGGTTTTAACTAGCTACGTCATTGGGTCAGACAGCAGAGAGCCTCCTGGCTGGTTCCTGGTTTTAACTAGCTACGTCATTGGGTCAGACAGCAGAGAGCCTCCTGACTGGTTCCTGGTTTTAACTAGCTACGTCATTGGGTCAGACAGCAGAGAGCCTCCTGACTGGTTCCTGGTTTTAACTAGCTACGTCATTGGGTCACACAGCAGAGAGCCTCCTGGCTGGTTCCTGGTTTTAACTAGCTACGTCATTGGGTCAGACAGCAGAGAGCCTCCTGACTGGTTCCTGGTTTTAACTAGCTACGTCATTGGGTCACACAGCAGAGAGCCTCCTGACTGGTTCCTGGTTTTAACTAGCTACGTCATTGGGTCAGACAGCAGAGAACCTCCTGACTGGTTCCTGGTTTTAACTAGCTACGTCATTGGGTCAGACAGCAGAGAGCCTCCTGGCTGGTTCCTGGTTTTAACTAGCTACGTCATAGGGTCACACAGCAGATAGCCTCCTGACTCATAGTTACTGTTGAGGATCTGTTTGATGTTCTCCTTTACACGTTCCTCTTCCTTTTTCTGTCTTACTATCAGACATGTTTGGAGACAACAAAAAGAGGCAACTAGTCACAAGGAAATGATCCAGATCTCTGAAAATAAGCTGAAATCCTGAATAGTTCCTGTACAGTCATTGAACATGCTAGCACACGCTGTCTAGTACGTCTGCATCCTTGATGCGTTCGTCTCCCACACGTGCTCATGATCCTTCACAGTTAACAAGGCATTCTGAGATCATTCCTCTGGGCATCCATTCAAAGCCAATATTGATATTTCTGTATTTCAGAATTCAACATGCTGAGCCCCCACACACACACACACACACCCTCTCTCTCCTTCCAAGATGACTAAATCCAGGTTATATCAGCTCAAGGAAACCTTGAAGTTAAAGGTTTAGGGACCTTTATACAAGGCCCTTCCAACGAGAAGGTCCAGGGGTATCCGTCCCTCTAGTGTCCCGTATTGATCACTTCTAATGAGCGCCGGTGCAGATGGAGCTGATGGAGCAGATGGAGCAGATGGAGCTGATGGAGCTGATGGAGCCGATGGAGCTGATGGAGCTGATGGACCCGATGGAGCTGATGGAGCCGATGGAGCTGATGGAGCAGATGGAGACGATGGAGCTGATGGAGCTGATAGAGCCGATGAAGCTGATGGAGAAGATGGAGCTGATGGAGCTGATAGAGCTGATGGAGCCGATGGAGCCAATGGAGACGATGGAGCTGATGGAGCTGATGGACCCGATGGAGCTGATGGAGCTGATGGAGCTGACGGAGCTGATGGAGCAGATGGAGATGATGGAGCTGATGGAGCTGATGGAGCCGATGGAGCTGATGGAGCTGATGGAGCAGGTGGAGCTGATGGAGATGATGGAGCTGATAGAGCTGATGGAGCTGATGGAGCTGATGGAGCCGATGGAGCTGATGGTGTTATGTCTATCTGTTGTTGACTGCCCAAACGTGGAGCACAACATTATCAGCCTTGTTTTCTCTGCTCGGTGGCAGGCCTAAGTTGTACTAGTAAACGCATTAGCTTTCTCATTTGTTGTCATTATTCCGTATCAGTTATTAAAAATAGAAAATTTTCTGACATTTGAATATACCAATAAAACTAAGACTCAAGGGGAATATCATGTTCATCCTATCTGATGAATGTGGACTGTAAAGAATGATACAACGATTGGGAAATGAAAAAGATCCTAAATGAGATGGACCCACCTTCACCCAGTCATCATCCCCTCATTCTCGATGCACCTTCACCCAGTCATCATCCCCTCATTCTCGACCCACCCTCACCCAGTCATAATCGCCTCATTCTGGACCCATCTTCACCCTGTCATCAACCCCTCATTCTCAATCCACCTTCACCCTGTCATCATCCCCTCATTCTCGACCCACACTCACCCTGTTATCATCCCCTCATTCTCGATCCACCTTCACCCTGTCATTATCTCCTCATTCTCGACCCACCTTCACCCTGTCATCATCCCCTCATTCTCGACCCACTTTCACCCTGTCATCATCCCCTCATTCTCGACCCACCTTCACCCTGTCATCATCCCCTCATTCTCGACCCACCCTCACCCTGTCATCAACCCCTCATTCTCGACCCACCCTCACCCTGTCATCAACCCCTCATTCTGGACCCACCTCCACCCTGTTATCATCCCTCATTCTGGACCCACCTCCACCCTGTTATCATCCCTCATTCTGGACCCACCTCCACCCATCTATCATCCCTCATTCTGGACCCACCTCCACCCATCTATCATCCCTCATTCTGGACCCACCTCCACCCTGTTATCATCCCTCATTCTGGACCCACCTCAACCCATCTATCATCCCTCATTCTGGACCCACCTCCACCCATCTATCATCCCTCATTCTGGACCCACCTCCACCCATCTATCATCCCTCATTATGGACCCACCTCCACCCTGTTATCATCCCTCATTCTGGACCCACCTCCACCCATCTATCATCCCTCATTCTGGACCCACCTCCACCCTGTTATCATCCCTCATTCTGGGCCCACCTCCACCCATCTATCATCCCTCATTCTGGACCCACCTCCACCCATCTATCATCCCTCATTCTGGACCCACCTCCACCCATCTATCATCCCTCATTCTGGGCCCACCTCCACCCTGTTATCATCCCTCATTCTGGGCCCACCTCCACCCATCTATCATCCCTCATTCTGGACCCACCTCCACCCTGTTATCATCCCTCATTCTGGACCCACCTCCACCCTGTTATCATCCCTCATTCTGGACCCACCTCCACCCTGTTATCATCCCTCATTCTGGACCCACCTCCACCCATCTATCATCCCTCATTCTGGACCCACCTCCACCCTGTTATCATCCCTCATTCTGGGCCCACCTCCACCCATCTATCATCCCTCATTCTGGGCCCACCTCCTGCATCTACCCACCTCCACCCATCTATCATCCCTCATTCTGGCCCCTCTCCACCCTGTTATCATCCCTCATTCTGGACCCACCTCCACCCTGTTATCATCCCTCATTCTGGACCCACCTCCACCCTGTTATCATCCCTCATTCTGGACCCACCTCCACCCAGCTATCATCCCTCATTCTGGACCCACCTCCACCCTGTTATCATCCCTCATTCTGGACCCACCTCCACCCTGTTATCATCCCTCATTCTGGGCCCACCTCCACCCTGTTATCATCCCTCATTCTCGACCCACCCTCACCCTGTTATCATCCCTCATTCTGGACCCACCTCCACCCATCTATCTACCCTCATTCTGGACCCACCTCCACCCATCTATCATCCCTCATTCTGGGCCCACCTCCACCCTGTTATCATCCCTCATTCTGGGCCCACCTCCACCCATCTATCATCCCTCATTCTGGACCCACCTCCACCCATCTATCATCCCTCATTCTGGACCCACCTCCACCCATCTATCATCCCTCATTCTGGACCCACCTCCACCCTGTTATCATTCCTCATTCTGGACCCACCTCCACCCTGTTATCATCCCTCATTCTGGACCCACCTCCACCCTGTTATCATCCCTCATTCTGGACCCACCTCCACCCATCTATCATCCCTCATTCTGGACCCACCTCCACCCTGTTATCATCCCTCATTCTGGACCCACCTTCACCCATCTATCATCCCTCATTCTGGACCCACCTCCACCCATCTATCATCCCTCATTCTGGACCCACCTCCACCCAGTTATACTCCCTCATTCTGGACCCACCTCCACCCTGTTATCATCCCTCACTCTCGACCCACCTCCACCCAGCTATCATCCCTCATTCTGGACACTATCCTCCCCTGTTTACCTTGAATGCCTACCAAATGGCACCATCATCCCTTTCTAGTGCACTACATCTGCTGCTACGGTCCTCCTTCCTTCCCTGTTCAGATGATATCGGAGAGCTTGTCCTACACACACACAGGAGGTCCAGGAGGCTGGATGGACAGACCTCCCTGTTCTTTATCTCCCATTAGAGGAGCTAGAACCACACCGGAGGGTAGCGGAGGTTAATTAATATGTAGTTCTACATCACTTACATTTAGATGAGCACCGACCCTTGAAAAACAACATCAATTACATACCAGTCAGTCAGCCACCAAGCCTCTCTGCCCTCTGTAGGATGGGAAGGGAGACAGAGAGTCTCCTCTCCTCTCCTCTCCTCTCCTCTCCTCTCCTCTCCTCTCCTCTCCTCTCCTCTCCTCTCCTCTCTCCTCTTCCTCTTCTTCTTCCTCTCCTCTCCTCTCCTCTCCTCTCTCTCCTCTCCTCTCCTCTCCTCTCCTCTCCTCTCCCTCTCCTCTCCTCTCCTCTCCTCTCCTCTCCCTCTCCCTCTCCTCTCCTCTCCCTCTCTCTTCCTCTTCTTCTTCCTCTCTCCCTCTCCTCTCCTCTCTTCTCCTCTCTCTCTCTCTCCTCTCCTCTCCTCTCCTCTCCTCTCTCTCTCTCCTCTCCTCTTCCTCTTCCTCTTCTTCTTCCTCTCCTCTCCTCTCCTCTTCCTCTTCTTCTTCCTCTCCTCTCCTTCTCCTCTCTTCTCTCTCCTCTCCTCTCCTCTCCTCTCCTCTCCTCTCCTCTCTCCTCTCCTCTCCTCTCCTCTACTCTCCTCTCTCTCCTCTCCTCTCCTCTCCTCTTCCTCTCCCTCTCCTCTCCTCTCC
>NC_088405.1:5305594-5315594 GCF_034236695.1 Oncorhynchus nerka
ACATAAAGAAAAACACAAAATACTTCGACCAGGGCGTGACAGTACTGTAGAATTACTGTAAATACAGTACATTTTGCCCCGACCAAAATAGTATCCCACAATGCACCATCATTTACAGTATGTTGCCTTAAAAGGTTGTTGGCGTGTCAAAGATATGGTACTGTAGAATTACTGTAAATACAGTACATTTTGCCCCGACCAAAATAGTATCCCACAATGCACCATCATTTACAGTATGTTGCCTTAAAAGGTTGTTGGCGTGCCAAAGATATGGTACTGTAGAATTACTGTAAATACAGTACATTTTGCCCCGACAAAATAGTATCCCACAATGCACCATCATTTACAGTATGTTGCCTTAAAAGGTTGTTGGCGTGCCAAAGATATGGTACTGTAGAATTACTGTAAATACAGTACATTTTGCCCCGACCAAAATAGTATCCCACAATGCACCATCATTTACAGTATGTTGCCTTAAAAGGTTGTTGGCGTGCCAAAGATATGGTACTGTAGAATTACTGTAAATACAGTACATTTTGCCCCGACCAAAATATTATCCCACAATGCACCATCATTTACAGTATGTTTCCTTAAAAGGTTTCAGAGTATTTTACTGTTGATAAAACCCCAAATTACTGTATAATTGACTGTTTATCCATTACAGTGTAGGATTATATCCAGTATTTGCAATCAGGTTCAATGTGTCAAAACCACTGGGTTCAGAAACAGTACCCATACTGCCCTAACGTCTGCTCTTAAAGGGGTCTCCTTCCCCAACATCCTTGACCCTAAAGGCTAACTGAGATTTCATGGCTCTGTGATGTTGGTTTTGATGTCTTGAAGATAGAGGTTGCCTCCCCGTCATGCCACACTATTCCCTACGTAGTGCACTACTATTCAACAGATCCCTATGAACCCTGGTCTAAAGTAGTGCCCTACTTTTCAACAGATCCCTATGAAACTTGGTCTACAGTAGTGCCCTACTTTTCAACAGATCCCCAGGAACCTTGGTCTAAAGTAGTGCCCTACTTTTCAACAGAACCCTATGAACCCTGGTCTAAAGTAGTGCCCTACTTTCCAACAGATCCCTAGGAACCTTGGTCTAAAGTAGTGCCCTACTTTCCAACAGATCCCTATGAACCCTGGTCTAAAGTAGTGCCCTACTTTTCAACAGATCCCTAGGAACCTTGGTCTAAAGTAGTGCCCTACTTTTCAACAGATCCCTATGAACCCTGGTCTAAAATAGTGCACTACGTAGGGAATGCAGGGTGCTCGTTTGGGACTCCTCAAGTGTGCCTATAGGGTCATGGTACAGTTTGGCTATGTTTCCCTCTGGGAAGTCCTGATGCAACCTGGGTATTTAATCATAACGGCTATGTTGTCTATCAGAGGTGTCAAGCTGGGTTAGTGCTGATGTAGAGGAGACAGAGGAGACACATGTATTGTCAACAACACAACGGAGAATGGAACTGTAATGTACTAAGGTTCCATTGCTCCCTATCAAAAGCCAAATGGGGGAGACACTATTCCTCCTTTTAATTGGTTATAAATTAAACCCGAGTCACTGAAAACACATCACCCACATTATTTAAATTATTTGGTGATTCAGTTTCCCCATTGGTACAGTTTTTTTTGCTGAGGAACAAAAAACATACACTGTTAACACTGCTGATACAACACAGTTAACACTGCTGATACAACACAGTTAACACTGCTGATACAACACAGTTAACACTGCTGATACACTGCTGATACAACACAGTTAGACACTGCTGATACAACACAGTTAAACACTGCTGATACACTGCTGATACAACACAGTTAACACTGCTGATACACTGCTGATACAACACAGTTAAACACTGCTGATACAACACAGTTAAACACTGCTGATACACTGCTGATACAACACAGTTAAACACTGCTGATACAACACAGTTAAACACTGCTGATACACTGCTGATACAACACAGTTAAACACTGCTGATACACTGCTGATACAACACAGTTAACACTGCTGATACACTGCTGATACAACACAGTTAAACACTGCTGATACACTGCTGATACAACACAGTTAAACACTGCTGATACAACACAGTTAAACACTGCTGATACAACACAGTTAAACACTGCTGATACACTGCTGATACAACACAGTTAGACACTGCTGATACAACACAGTTAAACACTGCTGATACACTGCTGATACAACACAGTTAACACTGCTGATACACTGCTGATACAACACAGTTAAACACTGCTGATACACTGCTGATACAACACAGTTAACACTGCTGATACAACACAGTTAACACTGCTGATACACTGCTGATACAACACAGTTAACACTGCTGATACAACACAGTTAAACACTGCTGATACAACACAGTTAAACACTGCTGATACAACACAGATTAACACTGCTGATACAACACAGTTAAACACTGCTGATACAACACAGTTAAACACTGCTGATACAACACAGTTAAACACTGCTGATACACTGCTGATACAACACAGTTAACACTGCTGATACACTGCTGATACAACACAGTTAACACTGCTGATACACTGCTGATACAACACAGTTAACACTGCTGATACAACACAGTTAAACACTGCTGATACAACACAGTTAAACACTGCTGATACAACACAGTTAAACACTGCTGATACAACACAGTTAAACACTGCTGATACAACACAGTTAACACTGCTGATACAACACAGTTAAACACTGCTGATACAACACAGTTAAACCCTGCTGATACAACACAGTTAACACTGCTGATACAACACAGTTAGACACTGCTGATACAACACAGTTAAACACTGCTGATACACTGCTGATACAACACAGTTAACACTGCTGATACAATACAGTTAAACACTGCTGATACACTGCTGATACACTGCTGATACACTGCTGATACACTGCTGATACAACACAGTTAACACTGCTGATACAACACAGTTAAACACTGCTGATACAACACAGTTAAACCCTGCTGATACAATACAGTTAACACTGCTGATACAACACAGTTAGACACTGCTGATACAACACAGTTAAACACTGCTGATACACTGCTGATACAACACAGTTAACACTGCTGATACAACACAGTTAAACACTGCTGATACAACACAGTTAAACACTGCTGATACACTGCTGATACAACACAGTTAAACACTGCTGATACAACTGTTACGGATACAGTTATCCTGTGTGTGTGTATCCTGTGTGTGTTTCTTTTCTCTCCTTCTCCCCTCACAGGTGAAAACCATCACTCCCCAATCAGTCAACAATCAATCATCAATCAGAAGACACACCTCTTCCTATTTCCTACCCTATCACAGTTCCTTCCCATGGTTTAAAAACCCCATCATTTGTTTGCTCTGGAGCAATCTCTAGCAAAATCTCTAGCTCAATCTCTAGCTCAATCTCTCTGTAAATGCCATGTCTGTAGGTCTCTGTGTTTCACTCTCGCTTTGTGTCTTAACCTCTCTTTTGTTTGAGCACCTCCATAGCACTTTGTCATCACCTGTGAGTATTGTTTTTGGTTATGGTGTTTGTTTGTTGCTGGTGGGAAAAGGAGGAAACCAAGACAAGTCGCCCATGGGCATACACTACCCGTAGGTGAACTTTGTTAAATACACTAGTTAGAACTGGGCGGACCACCCACTGTATTTTTGGTTAGTTAGTTAGCTGTTGTTAAAGTAGGCTAGTCTAGCTTAGGGGTGTGTTTTTGTATATTTATTGTTTCTTTCCTTGGGTCCAGCTCAGCCCCTTTTCCTGCTCCCCCCATTACCGTGTGTTTATAAATAAACCTTGAGTTTGACGGTAGATTTCTGTTGTCGTGGTTATTTCGTTCACACTTTTACTTTGTCACAATAATAATTTGCATGAGTTATGTTACGGGTCTCATTACCATCCCCCCTAGACTGTCGGGCCAAAAGGGATTCGTAACATAAGTGGAGCCTCGTCCGGGATCTGTCATAACTGACACCCATGCCGCTCATGTAGATTGTTGTAGTGGTATAGTTCAGTGTTGAGCGTCATAGCTGAAGTAGCATTAGTGTTTGCTATTTTCTTTGGCACTTGTGAAGTAGTGTAAAATGACTACTTTTGATTTGAGATCCTTTTTGGATAACCCTTCGTGGGAGGTTTTTGACAAATGTCGTAGAGTTGATTTAATGACCTTGGCTGACCATTATTCAGTATCGATTCCGCAGAGTTTAGTTAAGGCGGAGGTTAAACGGCTAGTATTAAATGTATTGTTGGAAGAGCAGGTGCTTGTGTTACCGCTGCCTGAGCCTACTACCCCTGTAGGGGATGTTGTTGCTCCTGTGAGCCCATTGGTGTCTGATAATGAGGGAGAGGCTAAAACACCAGCCACATTGTCCCTCCCCACTGTCAAATGGTGATGCCAGGAGGGATGTCCGTTTAGCACAGTTCCAACTGGAGGTGGAAGAGAGAGCCCAAATTAGGCAAGAGACTCTCCAGTTGGAGATGTGTAAAATAGAGGCAGAAAAAGAACGAGAACAACGGCATTTGGAGATGTGTAAAATTGAGGCAGACAGAGAACAAAGGCAGTTGGAGTTCAAAATGCGCCAGATGGAACTGGAGGCAGAGACAGCGAGGCTAGCCTCCGGTCCTACTGTGCCTGTTTGTGAGCCGTCCTCACCTGCTGTGTCCTCAAACACGTTTGACATTAGTAGGCAGATTGCCTTAGTACCTTTGTTCAGAGAGTCAGAGGTTGACTCCTATTTTTGTGTATTTGAGCGTATAGCCGTAGCATTGAAATGGCCTGAAGAGGTATGGTGCCTATTACTTCAGTGTAAATTAACTGGTAAAGCCCAAGAGGTTTGTCAGCGCTACCTCTGGAGGACAGTTTGAATTACGAAGTGGTCAAAGCTACTGTTCTTCGTGCCTATGAGCTTGTGCCTGAGGCATACCGACAGAGATTTAGGTCTCATAGAAAGTCTTCTAGTAAGACTTATGTGGAATTTGCTAGAGACAAGGGAAATCTGTTTGATAAATGGCATGCTGCTAGTAAGGTAACTGATTTCAACTCTCTCCGGGAGTTAATCTTGTTGGAAGAGTTTAAAAATTGCTTACCCGAACGCATTGTAGTTTACCTAAACGAACAGAAAGTATCCTCCCTGGCAGAAGCGTCTGTGTTGGCAGACGAGTTTGTGTTGACGCACAAGAGTGTGTTTTCGGCTCAAACTGAGAGTAGAGTCACTGAGTTTCCTACCTTTAGCCCTAGTCGGCCAGCAGTAGTATATCAAGCACGCCAGAAGAATGAGCGTCCCTGTTTCTATTGTCATAAAGTAGGACATATGATTAATGATTGCTTCCTGCTTAAACGCAAACAAGGGATGCCTCTTTGTGCCAAGCCACCAACAGGTGTTGCTCTAATTAAATACGGTTGTCAGGTCTGCAACAAAACAGGTGCCTCAGGGTAACTGTAGTTTGAAAGTCTCAGTCCCCGACCGCAGTTATGAACCATTCATTTTCGAGGGGTTTGTGTCCCTAACGAATGACGAAGTGTCTCAGCGACCGGTTAAAATCCTTAGAGATACTGGTGCGGCGTAGTCGTTTATATTGTCTGATGTGTTGCCCTTATCTGACGATACATACTGTGGTTCCAGTGTGTTAGTGCAGGGTATTGAAATGGGTTTTGTCCCAGTGCCATTGCACTTTGTGAAAGTACACTCTGAGTTAATCAGTGGAATATTCAGAGTGGGGGTACGTCCTATGTTGCCAGTGAAAGGTGTGACCTTTATAATGGGTAACGATATTGCCGGAGGAAAGGTAGTACCCGTATTGGAAGTATTGGATAAAAGTGACCACTCTCTCTCGAATGAGCTGGCACAGAGTTATCCACATGTGTTCCCCGCTTGTGCTGTCCCTCGTGCTCAGGCACTACAAGAGGGTGACGAGATAGATTTGTCGAACACTGTTCTGTTCAAAGAGGTTGATCAAGAGGATGGATTGTGGGATACCTCTGAGAAGCTGATCACCTCTGACAAACAGCCCAGGAAAGAATCAAAGAACGTTGAACTTATTGCTGATGCAATACAGTTACCAGTCACTCGTGAGCAGCTGATTGCTAACCAAAAGGTTGACAACAAGCTTGCTAAATGTTTTTCTAGTGTTGTCTCATTGGAAGATGTGAAGAAGAAGAACGTGGCTTACTTCATTGATGGTAATCTCCTCATGCGTAAATGGAAATCCCATGTTGACGCAGATGGAGATTGGAATGCTGTTTACCAAATAGTGATTCCTACAGCCTTTCGACAAAATGTGTTATCCCTTGCTCATGATCACCAGTGGTCTGGTCATTTAGGAATCACAAAAACTTATGATCGGATCCTTCAACATTTCTTTTGGCCGGGTTTAAAACAAGATGTGGCTCAGTTCTGTCGGACATGCCACACATGTCAGATAACAGGAAAACCAAATCAGGTTATTCCTCCCGCTCCTCTTTGTCCCATACCTGTCATAGGTGAACCATTCGAGCATGTGGTGGTTGATTGTGTGGGACCGTTACCGAAGACAAAATCGGGTAACCAGTTTTTGTTAACGATAATGTGTATGGCTACAAGATACCCCAAGGCCATTCCTCTGAGAAGGATTACAGCCCCGGTAGTGAGTAAAGCCTTAATAAAATTCTTCACGACATTCGGGTTACCTAGGGTGGTACAAAGCGATCAAGGTACCAATTTCCTATCCAAGCTCTTCAGGCAGGTGTTAAAATCCTTGTCAATTACGCACCGTGTGTCAGCGCCTATCACCCAGAGTCTCAGGGTGCACTTGAAAGATGGCATCAGACACTGAAGTCTATGCTACGTAAACATTGTTTGGAATCTGAGAAAGATTGGGATGAGGGAGTTCCTCTAGTTTTGTTTGCTGCTCGTGAAACTGTGCAGGAGTCCTTAGGTTTCAGCCCGGCTGAACTGGTGTTTGGTCACACAGTGAGAGGACCAATGAAAATCCTTAAAGAACAGTTCTTGTCCCAAGAGTTGTGTACAGGAGACGAGAATGTATTGGCAGATGCTTAGTCTCGTGTGTGAAAATGATTTCTGTATGTTTTGCAAGGTTGTTGCTTTCTGAGTTTTCATTGAAATACTGTAGTCGCAACCCCTAGGGTTGCTCTTTTAAGGGTGGGAGTGTTACGGATACAGTTATCCTGTGTGTGTGTATCCTGTGTGTGTTTCTTTTCTCTCCTTCTCCCTCACAGGTGAAAACCATCACTCCCCAATCAGTCAACAATCAATCATCAATCAGAAGACACACCTCCTCCTATTTCCTACCCTATCACAGTTCCTTCCCATGGTTTAAAAACCCCATCATTTGTTTGCTCTGGAGCAATCTCTAGCAAAATCTCTAGCTCAATCTCTAGCTCAATCTCTCTGTAAATGCCATGTCTGTAGGTCTCTGTGTTTCACTCTCGCTTTGTGTCTTAACCTCTCTTTTGTTTGAGCACCTCCACAGCACTTTGTCATCACCTGTGAGTATTGTTTTTAGTTATGGTGTTTGTTTGTTGCTGGTGGGAAAAGGGGGAAACCAAGACAAGTCGCCCATGGGCATACACTACCCGTAGGTAAACGTTGTTAAATACACTAGTTAGAACTGGGCGGACCACCCACTGTATTTTTGGTTAGTTAGTTAGCTGTTGTTAACCTCTTACCTCTACCTGGGACGCTTGCGTCCCAACTAGAGCTCTGGAAATGCAAATGCGCTACGCTAAATGCTAATAGTATTAGTTAAAACTCAAAAGTTCATTAAAATACACATGCAGGGTATCAAATTAAAGCTACACTCGTTGTGAATCCAGGCAACGAGTCAGATTTTTAAAATGCTTTTCGGCGACAGCATGAGAAGCTATTATCTGATAGCATGCACCAATACACTACAACAGAAAAGCACAGCAGGGGACGTAAACAAAATAATTAGCATTTCGGTGTTACACAAACCGCACAATAAAATAGAAAACAGTCATTACCTTTCACCATCTTCTTTGTTGGCACTCCTAGATGTCCCATAAACACTATTGGGTCTTTATTTCGATTAAATCGGGCCATATAAAGCCAAGATATCGTTATATGTAGACTGTGTGATAAACGAAAAAAACAGCGATTTTTAAAATTCAAAAAGTAGACGATAAACTTTCACAAAACACTTCGAAATACGTTTGTAATGCTACTTTAGGTATTAGTAAACGTTAATAAGCGATAAAAATCATCCGTAGGCGATGTACATATCATTAGCTGTCGTCTTGGAAAAAATTTCAGGAGAGAGCTCTTCCGGAATGATCTGGGCGGAGACCGGAGGTACGTCGTGCCCCTCTTTCGGTTCAACCAAGAATCAAAGAGGATTAAATTCACAAGATACTCGACAACATGGGGATGCTGTGGGAGTTGAATGCTCGGTCTTATCTAATTCGGCTCACTGTTAACAATTGCGGTAGTGGCGCAAGGATATTTATTTCCATTTTCTGTGATCAGGTTTTCCTGCGCTTTCCGATGTAACGCACGTTATGTAATAGCCACAGTCATGATTTAACCAGTTTTAAAAACGTCCGAGGGTTTCCTATACACACATTCTAACCATATGAACGTACTATATTCCTGGCATGAGTAGCAGGGCGCTGAAATGTTGCGCGATTTTTAACAAAATGTTCAAAAAAGTAGAGGGTCGACTGAAGAGGTTAAAGTAGGCTAGTCTAGCTTAGGGGTGTGTTTTTGTATATTTATTGTTTCTTTCCTTGGGTCCAGCTCAGCCCCTTTTCCTGCTCCCCCCATTACCGTGTGTTTATAAATAAACCTTGAGTTTGACGGTAGATTTCTGTTGTCGTGGTTATTTCGTTCACACTTTTACTTTGTCACAATAATAATTTGCATGAGTTATGTTACGGGTCTCATTACCATCCCCCCTAGACTGTCGGGCCAAAAGGGATTCGTAACAACAACACAGTTAAACACTGCTGATACAACACAGTTAAACACTGCTGATACACTGCTGATACAACACAGTTAAACACTGCTGATACAACACAGTTAGACACTGCTGATACAACACAGATAAACACTGCTGATACAACACAGTTAAACACTGCTGATACAACACAGTTAAACACTGCTGATACAACACAGATAAACACTGCTGATACAACACAGTTAAACACTGCTGATACAACACAGTTAAACACTGCTGATACAACACAGTTAAACACTGCTGATACAACACAGTTAAACACTGCTGATACACTGCTGATACAACACAGTTAACACTGCTGATACAACACAGATAAACACTGCTGATACAACACAGTTAAACACTGCTGATACAACACAGTTAGACACTGCTGATACACTGCTGTTAAACACTGTTGAACACTGCTGATACAACACAGTTAAACACTGCTGATACAACACAGTTAAACACTGCTGATACACTGCTGATACAACACAGTTAACACTGCTGATACACTGCTGATACAACACAGTTAACACTGCTGATACAACACAGTTAAACACTGCTGATACAACACAGTTAAACACTGCTGATACAACACAGTTAGACACTGCTGATACAACACAGTTAACACTGCTGATACAACACAGTTAACACTGCTGATACAACACAGTTTGGGAGGATTATCTGTTGTGCCATGTAGTGAATCTGTTATTCAATGTGTTTCTATTGGCTAATAGCAGTAAGGACTATCTGTTATTCGATGTGTTTCAATGTGTTTCTATTGGCTAATAGCAGTAAGGACTATCTGTTATTCAATGTGTTTCTATTGGCTAATAGCAGTAAGGCCAAATCATTTTTCAATAAAATGTTTTAATATACTTCAAGGGGTTTAAAAATTCAAAATTGAACAGCGAAATGATCATTGGTTTGGCCTTAAAACAATTCCATAGAGCTTGGTGTTTCTAGAGAGGAGAGGTGGGAGTCAGAGCTACTGTATAGTGGTGTTTC
>NC_088405.1:5320594-5418094 GCF_034236695.1 Oncorhynchus nerka
GATGACCAGAGATGTTCTCTGTTTAGTGAGTCCTCCAGATCAGAGGCAGTAGGGATGACCAGGGTTGTTCTCTGTTTAGTGAGTCCTCCAGATCAGAGGCTGTAGGGACGACCAGGGATGTTCTCTGTTTAGTGAGTCCTCCAGATCAGAGGCAGTAGGGACGACCAGGGATGTTCTTGTTTAGTGAGCCCGCCAGATCAGAGGCAGTAGGGATCAGAGTCCACCAGATCAGAGGCAGTAGGGATGACCAGGGATGTTCTCTGTTTAGTGAGTCCTCCAGATCAGAGGCAGTAGGGACGACCAGGGATGTTCTCTGTTTAGTGAGTCCTCCAGATCAGAGGCAGTAGGGACGACCAGGGATGTTCTCTGTTTAGTGAGTCCTCCAGATCAGAGGCAGTAGGGACGACCAGGGATGTTCTCTGTTTAGTGAGTCCGCCAGATCAGAGGCAGTAGGGATCAGAGTCCACCAGATCAGAGGCATTAGGGATGACCAGGGATGTTTTCTGTTTAGTGAGTCCTCCAGATCAGAGGCAGTAGGGATGACCAGGGATGTTCTCTGTTTAGTGAGTCCTCCAGATCAGAGGCAGTAGGGATGACCAGCGATGTTCTCTGTTTAGTGAGCACCAGATCAGAGGCAGTAGGGATCAGAGTCCACCAGATCAGAGGCAGTAGGGATGACCAGGGATGTTCTCTGTTTAGTGAGTCCGCCAGATCAGAGGCAGTAGGGATCAGAGTCCACCAGATCAGAGGCAGTAGGGATGACCAGGGATGTTCGAATTAGACCATGTTCCTGTCCCGCTAAGCATTCAAAACATAACAAGTGCTTATGAGTGTCAGGGAAAATGTCTGGAGTAAAAAGTACATAATTGTCTTTAGGAATGTAGTGAAGTAAAAGTATAAAGTAAAAAAAAATAAAAAAATAAAGTAAAGTACAGATACCCCCAAAAAACTACTTCAGCAGTACTTTCAAGTATTTTTACATAAGTATTACATAATACTTAATACTTAATTACATTAGTATTTTACATCACTTCATACTCACTATCTGCAAACAATGATTATTTTACATAGGATAACAGAAGGTTTCCGTCCAGAGTTACTTCACTGACTCTGAATCTTACTGTTTTCCTCTGAGAACCTCTAGAAACAAAGCTTACAGCCCACATCCTACAGTCCATCTAGAAACAAAGCCTACAGTACCTCTAGAAACACAGCCTACAGTCCCTCTAGAAACAAAGCCTACACCCCACACCCTACAGTCCCTCTAGAAACAAAGCCTACACCCCACACCCTACAGTCCCTCTAGAAACAAAGCCTACAGTCCCTCTAGAAACACAGCCTACAGTCCCTCTAGAAACAAAGCCTACACCCCACACCCCACAGTCCATCTAGAAACAAAGCCTACAGTACCTCTAGAAACACAGCCTACACCCCACACCCCATAGTCCATCTAGAAACAAAGCCTACACCCCACACCCCACAGTCCATCTAGAAACAAAGCCTACACCCCACACCCCCAGTCCATCTAGAAACAAAGCCAACACCCCACACCCCACAGTCCATCTAGAAACAAAGCCTACACCCCACACCCCAGTCCATCTAGAAACAAAGCCTACACCCCACACCCCACAGTCCATCTAGAAACAAAGCCTACACCCCACACCCCCAGTCCATCTAGAAACAAAGCCAACACCCCACACCCCATAGTCCATCTAGAAACAAAGCCTACACCCCACACCCCACAGCTCATCTAGAAACAAAGCCTACACCCCACACCCTTACAGTCCCTCTAGAAACAAAGCCTACACCCCACACCCCCAGTCCATCTAGAAACAAAGCCAACACCCCACACCCCATAGTCCATCTAGAAACAAAGCCTACACCCCACACCCCACAGTCCATCTAGAAACAAAGCCTACACCCCACACCCTTACAGTCCCTCTAGAAACAAAGCCTACACCCCACACCCTACAGTCCTCTAGAAACAAAGCCTACACCCCACACCCTACAGTCGCTCTAGAAACAAAGCCTACAACCCACACCCTACAGTCCCTCTAGAAACAAAGCCTACACCCCACACCCTACAGTCTCTAGAAACAAAGCCTACACCCCACACCCTATAGTCCCTCTAGAAACAAAGCCTACACCCCACACCCTACAGTCTGTCTAGAAACAAAGCCTACACCCCACACCCTTACAGTCCCTCTAGAAACAAAGCCTACACCCCACACCCTACAGTCCCTCTAGAAACAAAGCCTACACCCCACACCCTACAGTCGCTCTAGAAACAAAGCCTACAACCCACACCCTACAGTCCCTCTAGAAACAAAGCCTACACCCCACACCCTACAGTCTCTCTAGAAACAAAGCCTACACCCCACACCCTATAGTCCCTCTAGAAACAAAGCCTACACCCCACACCCTACAGTCTGTCTAGAAACAAAGCCTACACCCCACACCCTACAGTCCATCTAGAAACAAAGCCTACACCCCACACCCTACAGTCCCTCTAGAAACAAAGCCTACACCCCACACCCTACAGTCCCTCTAGAAACAAAGCCTACAGTCCCTCTAGAAACACAGCCTACAGTCCCTCTAGAAACAAAGCCTACACCCCACACCCCACAGTCCATCTAGAAACAAAGCCTACAGTACCTCTAGAAACACAGCCTACACCCCACACCCCATAGTCCATCTAGAAACAAAGCCTACACCCCACACCCCCCAGTCCATCGAGAAACTAAGCCAACACCCCACACCCCATAGTCCATCTAGAAACAAAGCCAACACCCCACACCCCACAGTCCATCTAGAAACAAAGCCTACACCCCACACCCCCAGTCCATCTAGAAAAAGCCTACACCCCACACCCCACAGTCCATCTAGAAACAAAGCCAACACCCCACACCCCATAGTCCATCTAGAAACAAAGCCTACACCCCACACCCCACAGTCCATCTAGAAACAAAGCCTACACCCCACACCCCCCAGTCCATCTCGAAACAAAGCCTACACCCCACACCCCATAGTCCATCTAGAAACAAAGCCTACACCCCACACCCCACAGTCCATCTAGAAACAAAGCCTACACCCCACACCCCACAGTCCATCTAGAAACAAAGCCTACACCCCACACCCCCAGTCCATCGAGAAACTAAGCCAACACCCCACACCCCATAGTCCATCTAGAAACAAAGCCAACACCCCACACCCCACAGTCCATCTAGAAACAAAGCCTACACCCCACACCCCCAGTCCATCTAGAAACAAAGCCTACACCCCACACCCCACAGTCCATCTAGAAACAAAGCCTACACCCCACACCCCCAGTCCATCTAGAAACAAAGCCAACACCCCACACCCCATAGTCCATCTAGAAACAAAGCCTACACCCCACACCCCACAGTCCATCTAGAAACAAAGCCTACACCCCACACCCCACAGTCCATCTAGAAACAAAGCCTACACCCCACACCCCACAGTCCATCTAGAAACAAAGCCTACACCCCACACCCCACAGTCCATCTAGAAACAAAGCCTACACCCCACACCCCCAGTCCATCTAGAAACAAAGCCTACACCCCACACCCCACAGTCCATCTAGAAACAAAGCCTACACCCCACACCCCCAGTCCATCGAGAAACAAAGCCAACACCCCACACCCCATAGTCCATCTAGAAACAAAGCCTACACCCCACACCCCACAGTCCATCTAGAAACAAAGCCTACACCCCACACCCCACAGTCCATCTAGAAACAAAGCCTACACCCCACACCCCCAGTCCATCGAGAAACTAAGCCAACACCCCACACCCCATAGTCCATCTAGAAACAAAGCCAACACCCCACACCCCACAGTCCATCTAGAAACAAAGCCTACACCCCACACCCCCAGTCCATCTAGAAACAAAGCCTACACCCCACACCCCACAGTCCATCTAGAAACAAAGCCTACACCCCACACCCCCAGTCCATCTAGAAACAAAGCCAACACCCCACACCCCATAGTCCATCTAGAAACAAAGCCTACACCCCACACCCCACAGTCCATCTAGAAACAAAGCCTACACCCCACACCCTTACAGTCCCTCTAGAAACAAAGCCCACCCCACACCCTACAGTCCCTCTAGAAACAAAGCCTACACCCCACACCCTACAGTCCCTCTAGAAACAAAGCCTACACCCCACACCCTACAGTCTCTAGAAACAAAGCCTACACCCCACACCCTATAGTCCCTCTAGAAACAAAGCCTACACCCCACACCCTACAGTCTGTCTAGAAACAAAGCCTACACCCCACACCCCCAGTCCATCTAGAAACAAAGCCTACACCCACACCCCACAGTCCATCTAGAAACAAAGCCTACACCCCACACCCCCAGTCCATCTAGAAACAAAGCCAACACCCCACACCCCATAGTCCATCTAGAAACAAAGCCTACACCCCACACCCCACAGTCCATCTAGAAACAAAGCCTACACCCCACACCCCCAGTCCATCTAGAAACAAAGCCTACACCCCACACCCCACAGTCCATCTAGAAACAAAGCCTACACCCCACACCCCCAGTCCATCGAGAAACAAAGCCAACACCCCACACCCCATAGTCCATCTAGAAACAAAGCCTACACCCCACACCCCCAGTCCATCTAGAAACAAAGCCTACACCCCACACCCCACAGTCCATCTAGAAACAAAGCCTACACCCCACACCCCCAGTCCATCGAGAAACTAAGCCAACACCCCACACCCCATAGTCCATCTAGAAACAAAGCCAACACCCCACACCCCACAGTCCATCTAGAAACAAAGCCTACACCCCACACCCCCAGTCCATCTAGAAACAAAGCCTACACCCCACACCCCACAGTCCATCTAGAAACAAAGCCTACACCCCACACCCCCAGTCCATCTAGAAACAAAGCCAACACCCCACACCCCATAGTCCATCTAGAAACAAAGCCTACACCCCACACCCCACAGTCCATCTAGAAACAAAGCCTACACCCCACACCCCACAGTCCATCTAGAAACAAAGCCCACCCCACACCCCCAGTCCATCTAGAAACAAAGCCAACACCCCACACCCCATAGTCCATCTAGAAACAAAACCTACACCCCACACCCCACAGTCCATCTAGAAACAAAGCCTACACCCCACACCCCCCAGTCCATCTAGAAACAAAGCCTACACCCCACACCCCACAGTCCATCTAGAAACAAAGCCTACACCCACACCCCCAGTCCATCTAGAAACAAAGCCAACACCCCACACCCCATAGTCCATCTAGAAACAAAGCCTACACCCCACACCCCACAGTCCATCTAGAAACAAAGCCTACACCCCACACCCTTACAGTCCCTCTAGAAACAAAGCCTACACCCCACACCCCTACAGTCCCTCTAGAAACAAAGCCTACACCCCACACCCTATAGTCCTCTAGAAACAAAGCCTACACCCCACACCCTACAGTCTGTCTAGAAACAAAGCCTACACCCCACACCCCCAGTCCATCTAGAAACAAAGCCTACACCCCACACCCCACAGTCCATCTAGAAACAAAGCCTACACCCCACACCCCCAGTCCATCTAGAAACAAAGCCAACACCCCACACCCCATAGTCCATCTAGAAACAAAGCCTACACCCCACACCCCACAGTCCATCTAGAAACAAAGCCTACACCCCACACCCCCAGTCCATCTAGAAACAAAGCCAACACCCCACACCCCATAGTCCATCTAGAAACAAAGCCTACACCCCACACCCCACAGTCCATCTAGAAACAAAGCCTACACCCCACACCCCACACAGTCCATCTAGAAACAAAGCCTACACCCCACACCCTTACAGTCCTCTAGAAACAAAGCCTACACCCCACACCCTACAGTCCCTCTAGAAACAAAGCCTACACCCCACACCCTCAGTCCCTCTAGAAACAAAGCCTACACCCCACACCCTACAGTCTCTCTAGAAACAAAGCCTACACCCCACACCCTATAGTCCCTCTAGAAACAAAGCCTACACCCCACACCCCACAGTCCATCTAGAAACAAAGCCTACACCCCACACCCCACAGTCCATCTAGAAACAAAGCCTACACCCCACACCCTACAGTCCATCTAGAAACAAAGCCTACACCCCACACCCTACAGTCCCTCTAGAAACAAAGCCTACACCCCACACCCTACAGTCCCTCTAGAAACAAAGCCTATACCCCACACCCTACAGTCCGTCTAGAAACAAAGCCTACACCCCACACCCTACAGTGACCTATGGAAACAAAGCATACACCCCACACCCTACAGTACCTATAGAAACAAAGCCTACAATGCCTCTAGAAACAGCCTTCACCCTACAGTACCTCTAGAAACAATGCCTACAATACCTCTAGAAACAGCCTACACCCTACAGTACCTCTAGAAACAAAGCATACACACTACACCCTACATTATCTCTAGAAACACCCTACACCCTAGAGTATCTCTAGAAACAAAGCCTACACTACCTCTAGAAACAGCCTATACCCTACAGTACCTCTAGAAACAAAGCATACACACTACACCCTACAGTCTCTCTAGAAACAGCCAACACCCTACACCCTATAGTATCTCTAGAAACAAAGCCTACACCCTACAGTATATCTAGAAACAGTCTACACCCTACACCCTACAGTATCTCTAGAAACAGTCTACACCCTACACCCTGCAGTATCTCTAGAAACAGTCTACACCCTACACCCTGCAGTATCTCTAGAAACAGTCTACACCCTACACCCTGCAGTATCTCTAGAAACAGTCTACACCCTACACCCTACTGTATCTCTAGAAACAACGCCTACACCCTACACCCTACAGTATCTCTAGAAACAAACCCTACACCCTACACCCTACAACCTACAGTATCTCTAGAAACAGCCTACACCCTACACCCTATAGTATCTGTAGAAACAAAGCCTACACCCTACACCCTACTGTATCTCTAGAAACAAAGCCTACACCCAACACCCTACAGTACCTTTAAAGAGAGAGTTCATTATTGATTTTAAGTACAAGAAAAAAATCTGTGCTTCGTAGATTTGTTGACCTGAACCTCACATTTGTAGCACAGCCTACCCAACCCGTGGAAAATATCTGCAGGAGAGTTGAACAGTTAGCAACACTGGATTCAGTGATTCATCCAAGCATCATCACATCATCACCCAAAGAAGAGCTGGCAGAGAGGGAGTAGAGACGCCTCCGAGGGGGGTGGGGGGGGCTGAGGGGGAGACGGGGCGGGGCACCTCCCTGTGGCATTCATGTCAAAAGTGACGCCACCAAACCGGGGCCCACGTTGTGCTGTTAAAACGGATCTGTCATTTATTAATCATTCATAAACAAGAGGAGTCAGAGGAGTAAGAAGAGATGAGAGGGGGAGTGGAGGGGAGGGGGAGGAGAGGGAGTGGGAGGGTAAGGGTAAGGGAAGGGGAGGTAGTTGGAGGGGAGGGGAGGAGGGGGAATTGGAGGGGGGTGTGAGCGGGAGGGGGAGACTGAGTACCAGCGCCTAAGGCATGTATGGGCGGTATGTCTTTGAAGGAAAGTGAAACACAGGCAGGGAGACCCATCTCTGGGTCGGTCCCATCTAGCTGACAGCTCTGTCTGTCTGGGCCTGATGTCTGTCTGGGACTGGTGTGGGTTTCCTTCCTGGAGGCCTCTGCTCTCTGCTGGAAGTCTCTGCTCTCTCCTGGAGGTCTCTTCTCCTTGGTTTCTCCTGGAGGCCTCTGCTCTCTGCTCTCCCCTGGAGGTCTCTGTTCTCTGCTCTCCCCTGGAGGTCTCTGCTCTCCCGGAGGCCTATGCTCTCTGCTCTCTCCTGGAGGTCTCTCCTCTCTGCTCTCCCCTGGAGGCCTCTGTTCTCTGCTCTCCCTTGGGGGTCTCTGTTCTCTGCTCTCCCCTGGAGGTCTCTGTTCTCTGCTCTCCTCTGGAGGTCTCTGCTCTCTGCTCTTTCCTGGAGGCCTCTGCTCTCTGCTCTCCCCTGGAGGCCTCTGCTCTCTGCTCTCTCCCGGAGGCCTATGCTCTCTGCTCTCTGCTCTCTCCTGGAGGTCTCTGCTCTCTGCTCTCCCTGGAGGCCTCTGCTCTCTGCTCTCTACGGGAGGTCTCTGCTCTCTGCTCTCCCGGAGGCCTCTGCCCTCTGCTCTTCCTGGAGGTCTCTGCTCTGCTGCTCCCCTGGAGGCCTCTGCTCTCTACTCTCTCCCGGAGGCCTATGCTCTCTGCTCTCTGCTCTCTCCTGGAGGTCTCTGCTCTCTGCTCTCCCCTGGAGGCCTCTGCTCTATGCTCTCTACGGGAGGTCTCTGCTCTCTGCTCTCCCGGAGGCCTCTGCTCTCTGCTCTTTCCTGGAGGTCTCTGCTCTCTGCTCTCCCCTGGAGTCCTCTGCTCTCTGCTCTCCCCGGAGGCCTATGCTCTCTGCTTCCCTGGAGGTCTCTGCTCTCTGCTCTCTCCGGGAGGCCTCTGCTCTCTGTTCTCCCCTGGAGGCCTCTGCTCTCTGCTCTCCCCTGGAGGCCTCCACTCTCTTCTGGAGGTCTCTGCTCTCTCCTGGAGGTCTCTGCTCTCTCCTGGAGGACTCTGTTCTCTGCTCTCCCTTGAGGTCTCTGTTCTCTGCTCTCCCTGGAGGTCTCTGTTCTCTGCTCTCCTCTGGAGGTCTCTGCTCTCTGCTCTCTGCTCTCTGCTCTCTCCTGGAGGTCTCTGTTCTCTGCTCTCCTCTGGAGGTCTCTGCTCTGCTCTCTGCCTGCTCTCTCCTGGAGGTCTCTGTTCTCTGCTCTCCCCTGGAGGTCTCTGTTCTCTGCTCTCCCCTGGAAGTCTCTGTTCTCTGCTCTCCCCTGGAGGTCTCTGTTCTCTGCTCTCCCTTGGAGGTCTCTGTTCTCTGCTCTCTCCTGGAGGTCTCTGTTCTCTGCTCTCCCTGGAGGTCTCTGTTCTCTGCTCTCTCCTGGAGGTCTCTGTTCTCTGCTCTCCCTGGAGGTCTCTGTTCTCTGCTCTCCCCTGGAGGTCTCTGCTCTCCCGGAGGCCTATGCTCTCTGCTCTCTGCTCTCTCGTGGAGGTCTCTCCTCTCTGCTCTCCCCTGGAGGCCTCTGTTCTCTGCCCTCCCCTGGAGGTCTCTGTTCTCTGCTCTCCCCTGGAGGTCTCTGTTCTCTGCTCTCCTCTGGAGGTCTTTGCTCTCCCGGAGGCCTATGCTCTCTGCTCTCTGCTCTCTCCTGGAGGTCTCTGCTCTCTGCTCTCCCTGAGGCCTATGCTCTCTGCTCTCTGCTCTCTCCTGGAGGTCTCTGCTCTCCCTGAGGCCTCTGCTCTCTGCTCTTTCCTGGAGGTCTCTGCTCTCTGCTCTCCCCTGGAGGCCTCTGCTCTCTGCTCTTTCCTGGAGGCCTCTGCTCTCTGCTCTCTCCCGGAGGCCTATGCTCTCTGCTCTCTGCTCTCTGCTCTCTCCTGGAGGTCTCTGCTCTCTGCTCTCTCCTGGAGGTCTCTGCTCTCTGCTCTCCCCTGGAGGCCTCTGCTCTCTGCTCTCTACGGGAGGTCTCTGCTCTCTGCTCTCCTGGAGGTCTCTGCTCTCTGCTCTCCCCTGGAGGCCTCTGCTCTCTGCTCTCTCCCGGAGGCCTATGCTCTCTGCTCTCTGCTCTCTCCTGGAGGTCTCTGCTCTCTGCTCTCCCCTGGAGGCCTCTGCTCTCTGCTCTCTACGGGAGGTCTCTGCTCTCTGCTCTCCGGAGGCCTCTGCCCTCTGCTCTTTCCTGGAGGTCTCTGCTCTCTGCTCTCCCTGGAGGCCTCTGCTCTCTACTCTCCCGGAGGCCTATGCTCTCTGCTCTCTGCTCTCTCCTGGAGGTCTCTGCTCTCTGCTCTCCCCTGGAGGCCTCTGCTCTATGCTCTCTACGGGAGGTCTCTGCTCTCTGCTCTCCCGGAGGCCTCTGCTCTCTGCTCTTTCCTGGAGGTCTCTGCTCTCTGCTCTCCCCTGGAGTCCTCTGCTCTCTGCTCTCTCCCGGAGGCCTATGCTCTCTGCTCTCTCCTGGAGGTCTCTGCTCTCTGCTCTCCTGGAGGCCTCTGCTCTCTCCGGGAGGCCTCTGCTCTCTGTTCTCCCCTGGAGGCCTCTGCTCTCTGCTCTCCCCTGGAGGCCTCCACTCTCTCCTGGAGGTCTCTGCTCTCTCCTGGAGGACTCTGCTCTCTGCTCTCTCCTGGAGGCCTTTGTTCTCGGCTATCTGCTGGAGGTCTCTGCTCTCTGCTCTCTCCTCTCTGCTCTCCCCTGGAGGCCTCTGTTCTCTGCTCTTCCCTGGAGGTCTCTGCTCTCTCCTGGAGGTCTCTGCTCCCTGCTCTCTCCTGGAGGCCTCTACTCTCTGCTCTCCCCTGGAGGCCTCTGTTCTCTGCTCTCCCTTGGGGGTCTCTGTTCTCTGCTCTCCCCTGGAGGTCTCTGTTCTCTGCTCTCCTCTGGAGGTCTCTGCTCTCTGCTCTTTCCTGGAGGCCTCTGCTCTCTGCTCTCCCCTGGAGGCCTCTGCTCTCTGCTCTCTCCCGGAGGCCTATGCTCTCTGCTCTCTGCTCTCTCCTGGAGGTCTCTGCTCTCTGCTCTCCCCTGGAGGCCTCTGCTCTCTGCTCTCTACGGGAGGTCTCTGCTCTCTGCTCTCCCGGAGGCCTCTGCCCTCTGCTCTTTCCTGGAGGTCTCTGCTCTCTGCTCTCCCCTGGAGGCCTCTGCTCTCTACTCTCTCCCGGAGGCCTATGCTCTCTGCTCTCTGCTCTCTCCTGGAGGTCTCTGCTCTCTGCTCTCCCCTGGAGGCCTCTGCTCTATGCTCTCTACGGGAGGTCTCTGCTCTCTGCTCTCCCGGAGGCCTCTGCTCTCTGCTCTTTCCTGGAGGTCTCTGCTCTCTGCTCTCCCCTGGAGTCCTCTGCTCTCTGCTCTCTCCCGGAGGCCTATGCTCTCTGCTCTCTCCTGGAGGTCTCTGCTCTCTGCTCTCTCCGGGAGGCCTCTGCTCTCTGTTCTCCCCTGGAGGCCTCTGCTCTCTGCTCTCCCCTGGAGGCCTCCACTCTCTTCTGGAGGTCTCTGCTCTCTCCTGGAGGTCTCTGCTCTCTCCTGGAGGACTCTGTTCTCTGCTCTCCCTTGGAGGTCTCTGTTCTCTGCTCTCCCCTGGAGGTCTCTGTTCTCTGCTCTCCTCTGGAGGTCTCTGCTCTCTGCTCTCTGCTCTCTGCTCTCTCCTGGAGGTCTCTGTTCTCTGCTCTCCTCTGGAGGTCTCTGCTCTCTGCTCTCTGCTCTCTGCTCTCTCCTGGAGGTCTCTGTTCTCTGCTCTCCCCTGGAGGTCTCTGTTCTCTGCTCTCCCCTGGAAGTCTCTGTTCTCTGCTCTCCCCTGGAGGTCTCTGTTCTCTGCTCTCCCCTGGAGGTCTCTGTTCTCTGCTCTCTCCTGGAGGTCTCTGTTCTCTGCTCTCCCCTGGAGGTCTCTGTTCTCTGCTCTCTCCTGGAGGTCTCTGTTCTCTGCTCTCCCCTGGAGGTCTCTGTTCTCTGCTCTCCCCTGGAGGTCTCTGCTCTCCCGGAGGCCTATGCTCTCTGCTCTCTGCTCTCTCGTGGAGGTCTCTCCTCTCTGCTCTCCCCTGGAGGCCTCTGTTCTCTGCCCTCCCCTGGAGGTCTCTGTTCTCTGCTCTCCCCTGGAGGTCTCTGTTCTCTGCTCTCCTCTGGAGGTCTTTGCTCTCCCGGAGGCCTATGCTCTCTGCTCTCTGCTCTCTCCTGGAGGTCTCTGCTCTCTGCTCTCCCTGAGGCCTATGCTCTCTGCTCTCTGCTCTCTCCTGGAGGTCTCTGCTCTCTGCTCTCCCTGAGGCCTCTGCTCTCTGCTCTTTCCTGGAGGTCTCTGCTCTCTGCTCTCCCCTGGAGGCCTCTGCTCTCTGCTCTTTCCTGGAGGCCTCTGCTCTCTGCTCTCTCCCGGAGGCCTATGCTCTCTGCTCTCTGCTCTCTGCTCTCTCCTGGAGGTCTCTGCTCTCTGCTCTCTCCTGGAGGTCTCTGCTCTCTGCTCTCCCCTGGAGGCCTCTGCTCTCTGCTCTCTACGGGAGGTCTCTGCTCTCTGCTCTCCTGGAGGTCTCTGCTCTCTGCTCTCCCCTGGAGGCCTCTGCTCTCTGCTCTCTCCCGGAGGCCTATGCTCTCTGCTCTCTGCTCTCTCCTGGAGGTCTCTGCTCTCTGCTCTCCCCTGGAGGCCTCTGCTCTCTGCTCTCTACGGGAGGTCTCTGCTCTCTGCTCTCCCGGAGGCCTCTGCCCTCTGCTCTTTCCTGGAGGTCTCTGCTCTCTGCTCTCCCCTGGAGGCCTCTGCTCTCTACTCTCTCCCGGAGGCCTATGCTCTCTGCTCTCTGCTCTCTCCTGGAGGTCTCTGCTCTCTGCTCTCCCCTGGAGGCCTCTGCTCTATGCTCTCTACGGGAGGTCTCTGCTCTCTGCTCTCCCGGAGGCCTCTGCTCTCTGCTCTTTCCTGGAGGTCTCTGCTCTCTGCTCTCCCCTGGAGTCCTCTGCTCTCTGCTCTCTCCCGGAGGCCTATGCTCTCTGCTCTCTCCTGGAGGTCTCTGCTCTCTGCTCTCCTGGAGGCCTCTGCTCTCTCCGGGAGGCCTCTGCTCTCTGTTCTCCCCTGGAGGCCTCTGCTCTCTGCTCTCCCCTGGAGGCCTCCACTCTCTTCTGGAGGTCTCTGCTCTCTCCTGGAGGTCTCTGCTCTCTCCTGGAGGACTCTGCTCTCTGCTCTCTCCTGGAGGCCTTTGTTCTCGGCTATCTGCTGGAGGTCTCTGCTCTCTGCTCTCTCCTCTCTGCTCTCCCCTGGAGGCCTCTGTTCTCTGCTCTTCCCTGGAGGTCTCTGCTCTCTCCTGGAGGTCTCTGCTCCCTGCTCTCTCCTGGAGGCCTCTACTCTCTGCTCTCCCCTGGAGGCCTCTGCTCTCTGCTCTCTACGGGAGGTCTCTGCTCTCTGCTCTCCTGGAGGTCTCTGCTCTCTGCTCTCCCCTGGAGGCCTCTGCTCTCTGCTCTCTCCCGGAGGCCTATGCTCTCTGCTCTCTGCTCTCTCCTGGAGGTCTCTGCTCTCTGCTCTCCCCTGGAGGCCTCTGCTCTCTGCTCTCTACGGGAGGTCTCTGCTCTCTGCTCTCCCGGAGGCCTCTGCTCTCTGCTCTTTCCTGGAGGTCTCTGCTCTCTGCTCTCCCCTGGAGGCCTCTGCTCTCTACTCTCTCCCGGAGGCCTATGCTCTCTGCTCTCTGCTCTCTCCTGGAGGTCTCTGCTCTCTGCTCTCCCCTGGAGGCCTCTGCTCTATGCTCTCTACGGGAGGTCTCTGCTCTCTGCTCTCCCGGAGGCCTCTGCTCTCTGCTCTTTCCTGGAGGTCTCTGCTCTCTGCTCTCCCCTGGAGTCCTCTGCTCTCTGCTCTCTCCCGGAGGCCTATGCTCTCTGCTCTCTGCTCTCCCCTGGAGGCCTCTGCTCTCTGCTCTCCCCTGGAGGCCTCCGCTCTCTTCTGGAGGTCTCTGCTCTCTCCTGGAGGTCTCTGCTCTCTCCTGGAGGACTCTGTTCTCTCCCGGAGGCCTCTGCTCTCTGCTCTCTCCTGGAGGCCTTTGTTCTCGGCTATCTGCTGGAGGTCTCTGCTCTCTGCTCTCTCCTCTCTGCTCTCCCCTGGAGGCCTCTGTTCTCTGCTCTTCCCTGGAGGTCTCTGCTCTCTCCTGGAGGTCTCTGCTCCCTGCTCTCTCCTGGAGGCCTCTACTCTCTGCTCTCCCCTGGAGGCTTCTGTTCTCTGGTCTCTGCTGGAGGACTCTACTCTCTGCTCTCCCCTGGAGGCTTCTGTTCTGAGCAGAGAGCAGAGGCCTCCAGGGGAGAACAGAGACCATCAGGAGAGAGCAGAGAACAGGGGAGAGCAGAGAGCAGAGAACAGAGACCTCCAGGAGAGATATCACAGCCCCAGTCTAGTCTGAGAGAGATATCACTGCTTCAGTCTAGTCTGAGAGAGATATCACTGCTTCAGTCTAGTCTGAGAGAGATATCACTGCTCCAGTCTAGTCTGAGAGAGATATCACATCTCCAGTCTGAGAGAGATATCACTGCTTCAGTCTAGTCTGAGAGAGATATCACTGCTCCAGTCTAGTCTGAGAGAGATATCACATCTCCAGTCTGAGAGAGATATCACAGCTCCAGTCTAGTCTGAGAGATATATCACTGCTCCAGTCTAGTCTGAGAGAGACATCACTGCTCCAGTCTGAGAGAGATATCAATGCTTCAGTCTAGTCTGAGAGAGATATCACTGCTCCAGTCTAGTCTGAGAGAGATATCACTGCTCCAGTCTAGTCTGAGAGAGATATCACTGCTCCAGTCTAGTCTGAGAGAGATATCACTGCTCCAGTCTAGTCTGAGAGAGATATCACATCTCCAGTCTAGTCTGAGAGAGATATCACTGCTCCAGTCTAGTCTGAGAGAGATATCACATCTCCAGTCTAGTCTGAGAGAGATATCACTGCTCCAGTCTAGTCTGAGAGAGATATCACTGCTCCAGTCTAGTCTGAGAGAGATATCACTGCTCCAGTCTAGTCTGAGAGAGATATCACTGCTCCAGTCTGAGAGAGATATCACTGCTCCAGTCTAGTCTGAGAGAGATATCACTGCTCCAGTCTGAGAGAGATATCACAGCTCCAGTCTAGTCTGAGAGAGATATCACTGCTCCAGTCTAGTCTGAGAGAGATATCACTGCTCCAGTCCAAGTCAAAGTGTTGAGCAAATACAAGTCATGTCTGTTCCTCTCCCCATGACAAGCTCCTCGAAGCATAGAGTTGCAGCTTACTATAAGAAGCAATAAGAAAGGACAAAGAAGACATCCTTGTTTAGTTGACAAAGTAGAGAACGGAGATATGTGCAGGCCGTTCATCTGAACTGGACACCGGCTCAGGGCCGTGTTAGGTTAGGCTATAGTATCTAGTTGGGTGATTTTGAAGCCTCTGCTCTAATCAAATCACGCCCACTATAATCACCCCACGTATAGAGAAATTCAAAGTTAGACGGTATTCAACAGTACCTCACCACCTCACCGTACCGGTGGCTCCCTCCCAAAATAACAATGGGTTCCCAAATCGCATTATGCATGGAGGAAGAAAACTTCATTTCTACCTCGCCTCCATCAACCTGTCAAAAGACTGACAATTAAAACGGCTTCCTGTTAAACTTTAATGAGACACACCAAGGAGCCACCGTTGTGTTGCCGGGGGAACAGAAAGAAACACACATCCTGATTCGGTTGTTCATGAAAGAGGGCGGAGGACTGGGCTCGCTCATCATTACACAGTCTCCCCATGCAAATGATGTTATAATATAGGACATTTTTTAAATACGTCAATGGGATATATATATAATTCATTATCATCTTACATTCCTTATTAAAATGAATATTTTATACTTTTTTTCAAACTGAGGAATAATTCTCATAATTCCGTTGTCTGGGGGTGTCTAATGAGTGACAGGTGTGTGTCTCGTCAGGGTTTTGGTCTTTGAAGTTCCTCTGGGTTATCTCAGACTTCAGATCACCTGAACACAGGCAATGGTCTCTTTCGGGTTTAGAGGAGAATTAACACCATTTCAGCAGATGTGGGGTGTCTTAAATAAAGTACCTACTTTCCATCTTCAGTCTTCACATCAGAAGAGTTAAATAATTCTCAGTATCCCAGTGATGTATGGGTCTGATACAGTGATGTATGGGTCTGATGCAGTATCCCAGTGATGTATGGGTCTGATACAGTGATGTATCGGTCTGATACAGTATCCCAGTGATGTATGGGTCTGATGCAGTATCCCAGTGATGTATGGGTCTGATACAGTGATGTATGGGTCTGATACAGTGATGTATGGGTTTGATACAGTGATGTATGGGTCTGATACAGTGATGTATGGGTCTGATACAGTGATGTATGGGTCTGATACAGTATTCCAGTGATGTATAGGTCTGATATAGTATCTCAGTGATGTATGGGTCTGATACAGTGATGTATGGGTCTGATATAGTATCTCAGTGATGTATGGGTCTGATACAGTGATGTATGGGTCTGATACAGAGATGTATGGGTCTGATACAGTGATGTATGGGTCTGATACAGTATCCCAGTGATGTATGGGTCTGATACAGTATCCCAGTGATGTATGGGTCTGATACAGTGATGTATGGGTTTGATACAGTGATGTATGGGTCTGATACAGTGATGTATGGGTCTGATACAGTATTCCAGTGATGTATGGGTCTGATATAGTATCTCAGTGATGTATGGGTCTGATACAGTGATGTATGGGTCTGATATAGTATCTCAGTGATGTATGGGTCTGATACAGTGATGTATGGGTCTGATACAGAGATGTATGGGTCTGATACAGTGAGGTATGGGTCTGATACAGAGATGTATGGGTCTGATACAGTGATGTATGGGTCTGATACAGTATCCAAGTGATATATGGGTCTGATGCAGTATCCCAGTGATATATGGGTCTGATACAGTATCCAAGTGATGTATGGGTCTGATACAGTATCCCAGTGATGTATGGGTCTGATACAGTATCCCAGTGATGTATGGGTCTGATTTAGTATCCCAGTGATGTATGGGTCTGATACAGTATTACAGTGATGTATGGGTCTGATACAGTATCCCAGTGATGTATGGGTCTGATACAGTATCCCAGTGATGTATGGGTCTGATATAGTATCCCAGTGATGTATGGGTCTGATACAGTGATGTATGGGTCTGATACAGTATTACAGTGATTTATGGGTCTGATACAGTATCCCAGTGATGTATGGGTCTGATACAGTATTACAGTGATGTATGGGTCTGATACAGTATTACAGTGATGTATGGGTCTGATACAGTATCCCAGTGATGTATGGGTCTGATACAGTATCCCAGTGATGTATGGGTCTGATACAGTATCCAAGTGATGTATGGGTCTGATACAGTATTACAGTGATGTATGGGTCTGATACAGTGATGTATGGGTCTGATACAGTATCCCAGTGATGTATGGGTCTGATACAGTGATGTATGGGTCTGATACAGTATCCCAGTGATGTATGGGTCTGATACAGTGATGTATGGGTCTGATACAGTATTACAGTGATTTATGGGTCTGATACAGTATCCCAGTGATGTATGGGTCTGAAACAGTATCCCAGTGATGTATGGGTCTGATACAGTATCCCAGTGATGTATGGGTCTGATACAGTATTACAGTGATGTATGGGTCTGATACAGTATCCCAGTGATGTATGGGTCTGATACAGTATCCCAGTGATGTATGGGTCTGATACAGTGATGTATGGGTCTGATACAGTATTACAGTGATATATGGGTCTGATGCAGTATCCCAGTGATGTATGGGTCTGATACAGTATCCCAGTGATGTATGGGTCTGATATAGTATCCCAGTGATGTATGGGTCTGATACAGTATTACAGTGATGTATGGGTCTGATATAGTGATGTATGGGTCTGATATAGTGATGTATGGGTCTGATACAGTGATGTATGGGTCTGATACAGTATCCCAGTGATGTATGGGTCTGATACAGTATCCCAGTGATGTATGGGTCTGATACAGTATCCCAGTGATGTATGGGTCTGATACAGTATCCCAGTGATGTATGGGTCTGATATAGTATCCCAGTGATGTATGGGTCTGATACAGTATTACAGTGATGTATGGGTCTGATATAGTATTACAGTGATGTATGGGTCTGATACAGTATTACAGTGATGTATGGGTCTGATATAGTATCCCAGTGATGTATGGGTCTGATAGAGTATCCCAGTGATGTATGGGTCTGATACAGTGATGTATGGGTCTGATATAGTATCCCAGTGATGTATGGGTCTGATACAGTATCCCAGTGATGTATGGGTCTGATACAGCATCCCAGTGATGTATGGGTCTGATACAGTATTACAGTGATGTATGGGTCTGATATAGTATCCCAGTGATGTATGGGTCTGATACAGTATCCCAGTGATGTATGGGTCTGATAGAGTATTACAGTGATGTATGGGTCTGATACAGTATCCCAGTGATGTATGGGTCTGATACAGTATTTCAGTAGATGTATGGGTCTGATACAGTATTTCAGTGGATGTATGGGTCTGATAGAGTTTTACAGTGATGTATGGGTCTGATACAGTATCCCAGTGATGTATGGGTCTGATACAGTATTTCAGTAGATGTATGGGTCTGATACAGTATTTCAGTGGATGTATGGGTCTGATAGAGTTTTACAGTGATGTATGGGTCTGATACAGTATCCCAGTGATGTATGGGTCTGATACAGTATCCCAGTGATGTATGGGTCTGATATAGTATCTCAGTGATGTATGGGTCTATTACAGATGTATGGGTCTGATACAGATACAGTGATGTATGGGTCTGATATAGTATCTCAGTGATGTATGGGTCTGATACAGTGATGTATGGGTCTGATACAGAGATGTATGGGTCTGATACAGTGATGTATGGGTCTGATACAGTATCCCAGTGATGTATGGGTTTGATACAGTATCCCAGTGATGTATGGGTCTGTGATCAGTGATGTATGGGTTTGATACAGTGATGTATGGGTCTGATACAGTGATGTATGGGTCTGATACAGTATTCCAGTGATGTATGGGTCTGATATAGTATCTCAGTGATGTATGGGTCTGATACAGTGATGTATGGGTCTGATATAGTATCTCAGTGATGTATGGGTCTGATACAGTGATGTATGGGTCTGATACAGAGATGTATGGGTCTGATACAGTGATGTATGGGTCTGATACAGAGATGTATGGGTCTGATACAGTGATGTATGGGTCTGATACAGTATCCAAGTGATATATGGGTCTGATGCAGTATCCCAGTGATATATGGGTCTGATACAGTATCCAAGTGATGTATGGGTCTGATACAGTATCCCAGTGATGTATGGGTCTGATACAGTATCCCAGTGATGTATGGGTCTGATTTAGTATCCCAGTGATGTATGGGTCTGATACAGTATTACAGTGATGTATGGGTCTGATACAGTATCCCAGTGATGTATGGGTCTGATACAGTATCCCAGTGATGTATGGGTCTGATATAGTATCCCAGTGATGTATGGGTCTGATACAGTGATGTATGGGTCTGATACAGTATTACAGTGATTTATGGGTCTGATACAGTATCCCAGTGATGTATGGGTCTGATACAGTATTACAGTGATGTATGGGTCTGATACAGTATCCCAGTGATGTATGGGTCTGATACAGTATCCCAGTGATGTATGGGTCTGATACAGTATCCAAGTGATGTATGGGTCTGATACAGTATTACAGTGATGTATGGGTCTGATACAGTGATGTATGGGTCTGATACAGTATCCCAGTGATGTATGGGTCTGATACAGTGATGTATGGGTCTGATACAGTATCCCAGTGATGTATGGGTCTGATACAGTGATGTATGGGTCTGATACAGTATTACAGTGATTTATGGGTCTGATACAGTATCCCAGTGATGTATGGGTCTGAAACAGTATCCCAGTGATGTATGGGTCTGATACAGTATCCCAGTGATATATGGGTCTGATACAGTATTACAGTGATATATGGGTCTGATACAGTATTACAGTGATGTATGGGTCTGATACAGTATCCCAGTGATGTATGGGTCTGATACAGTGATGTATGGGTCTGATACAGTATTACAGTGATATATGGGTCTGATGCAGTATCCCAGTGATGTATGGGTCTGATACAGTATCCCAGTGATGTATGGGTCTGATATAGTATCCCAGTGATGTATGGGTCTGATACAGTATTACAGTGATGTATGGGTCTGATATAGTGATGTATGGGTCTGATACAGTGATGTATGGGTCTGATACAGTATCCCAGTGATGTATGGGTCTGATGCAGTATCCCAGTGATGTATGGGTCTGATACAGTATCCCAGTGATGTATGGGTCTGATACAGTATCCCAGTGATGTATGGGTCTGATACAGTATCCCAGTGATGTATGGGTCTGATACAGTATCCCAGTGATGTATGGGTCTGATACAGTATCCCAGTGATGTATGGGTCTGATACAGTATCCCAGTGATGTATGGGTCTGATACAGTATCCCAGTGATGTATGGGTCTGATACAGTATCCCAGTGATGTATGGGTCTGATACAGTATTACAGTGATGTATGGGTCTGATATAGTATGACAGTGATGTATGGGTCTGATACAGTATTACAGTGATGTATGGGTCTGATATAGTATTACAGTGATGTATGGGTCTGATACAGTATCCCAGTGATGTATGGGTCTGATAGAGTATCCCAGTGATGTATGGGTCTGATACAGTGATGTATGGGTCTGATATAGTATCCCAGTGATGTATGGGTCTGATACAGTATCCCAGTGATGTATGGGTCTGATACAGTATCCCAGTGATGTATGGGTCTGATACAGTATTACAGTGATGTATGGGTCTGATATAGTATCCCAGTGATGTATGGGTCTGATACAGTATCCCAGTGATGTATGGGTCTGATAGAGTATTACAGTGATGTATGGGTCTGATACAGTATCCCAGTGATGTATGGGTCTGATACAGTATTTCAGTAGATGTATGGGTCATACAGTATTTCAGATGTATGGGTCTGATAGAGTTTTACAGTGATGTATGGGTCTGATACAGTATCCCAGTGATGTATGGGTCTGATACAGTATCCCAGTGATGTATGGGTCTGATACAGTGATGTATGGGTCTGATAGAGTTTTACAGTGATGTATGGGTCTGATACAGTATCCCAGTGATGTATGGGTCTGATACAGTATCCCAGTGATGTATGGGTCTGATACAGTATCCCAGTGATGTATGGGTCTGATACAGTATCCCAGTGATGTATGGGTCTGATAGAGTATTACAGTGATGTATGGGTCTGATAGAGTATCACAGTGATGTATGGGTCTGATACAGTATCCCAGTGATGTATGGGTCTGATACAGTATCCCAGTGATGTATGGGTCTGATACAGTATCCCAGTGATGTATGGGTCTGATAGAGTATCACAGTGATGTATGGGTCTGATACAGTATTTCATTGCGGTTGGCTGAAGAGCATCTGTGTGTGTGTGTCTGTATCTGTGTGTGTGTTCTTGCATGTATCTATGTGTGTGTTTGTGTGTGTGTGTGTATCTGTGCCTGTGTCTGTTTGTGTGTGTGTGTGTGTGTGTCCGTGCCTGTATCGGTGTGTGTGTCCGTGCCTGTATCTGTGTGTGTGTGGCTTCTCCTTTCCTCAACTCAGCCTCCGTTGGTCCGACCATCCGTAGGAGGAGGATAAATGGAGGAGAGCTGTGGCAGGTCAGAGAAGTAGGCATGATGGTGATGGACAGAAGGCGAGCAGGCCTTGGACTGGCCGGGTAAATGGGAAGTGATTGAGGAAGTGCATGACTGACTGCCTGACTGATTGACTTCAGGTCTGGACACCCACCCAGCCAGCCACTCCGCCCCTCCGCCACTCCACCAGGCCGACTGCCTTTTTTTCTTCATATTTTTCCTGCTGCTGAGGGTCTTTGTCAAGGCTTTGCCACTCAAACTGACTGGACCTTGAGAGAGCTGGGAGAAAAACTTGACACGGGTCACCAATTCTCTCCAGACCTCCAGACCAATAGGACTCCAGGACTGGCTGGTAAAAAGGGCAACTACATGTAATTCATCCAATAATAGACATTGTGGTTTTTATTTGAGTAACCTAACTCCCGTTTTAGGACAAATTTTTGGGGGGTGAGATAAAATATCAAAGACCATTTTAATAATTGTATTTAGGTGGTGTACGATTCAGTCATTGGACAACTAATTAGTTAACGAACGTAGGCTGAACGTGTAGGTGATGCACTGAAAAATGAGAAAAACTCTCACTGTTTCCACAACTATTGTGAGCTTTCATTTTGGTGCATTCAAGGTTCAATTAAAATAAATGCGAAGGGTTTTGACAAGTTGTGTTATTTATACCTATTTGAGAGCCAAGGGGGTATGACTGCAAAATCCAATAGCGCTGCTCCTGACTGTTGGGTCATTTTCCACACGGTAACCCCTGATGGTTTACCACTGTTAGTCTGGCTGACATGTGGCCTTGTCTGTTAGGAGACTGTCGCTTCTCTCTGTATCTTGTCTTCTGTCTTCAATTTCATTTTCGATTTTCTCTCTTTCTCTCTTTCTCATTCTCTTTGTTTTCTTTCTCTCTCTTTCATTCTCTTCCCTCTCTCTCTCTCTCTTTCTCTCTTTCTCTCCCCCTCTCTCTCTCTCTCTCTCCCTCTCTCTCTCTCTTTTAGCCTGTACCTCTCTCTTTCTATTTCTCTCTTTTTCTCTCTCTCCCCCTCTCTCCCTCTTCCTCTCTCTTTATATTTCACTCCCTACCTACCTCCTAATTTCCCTCCCTCTCTCCCCCTCTCTCTCCCTCTCTCTCTCTTTACATTTCACTCCCTAACTAACTCTTAATTTTCCCCTCCTCTCTCCCTCTCTCTCTCTCTCTCTCTCTCTTTATATTTCACTCCCTACCTACCTCTTAATTTTTTCCCTCCCTCTCTCCCCTCTCTCTCTCTCTTTATATTTCACTCCCTACCTACCTCTTAATTTTTCCCTCCCTCTCTCCCCCTCTCTCTCTCTCTTTATATTTCACTCCCTACCTACCTCTTAATTTTTCCCCTCCCTCTCTCCCCCTCTCTCTCTCTCTTTATATTTCACTCCCTACCTACCTCTTAATTTTTTCCCTCCCTCTCTTTCTCTCTTTGTTGCAAAGACATATACTTCAGAGAAGCTTACAAGTGGAGGTCAGAGCCCCAGGGGCAAGACATTGTTCCAGCGACTGATCATTTGGTTTGTGAGTGGGGCTGGGGTTTGGCGAGGGGCTTGGCGAGGGACACAGCCAGTCGACAGAGGCAGGGCAGCCAAACCAGAGGAGTAGGGAGGCAGCATGCAGCCCGATGCTTTCACACTCTCTGGCTCCGCCAATCCTGCCTGGCTCCTGCCTGGGCCAATTCCCTGCTCTCTGCTCCACCACGGTCCCTCTCTAATGTCTCAGCCTTGTCTGGGCCATCTCTCTGCTCCACCACGGTTCCTGTCTCTAATGTCTCAGCCTTGTCTGGGCCATCTCCCTGCTCCACCACGGTCCCTGTCTCTAATGTCTCAGCCTTGTCTGGGCCATCTCTCTGCTCCACCACGGTCCCTCTCTCTGTCTCAGCCTTGTCTGGGCCATCTCTCTGTCTCAGCCTTGTCTGGGCCATCTCTCTGCTCCACCACGGTCCCTCTCTCTAATGTCTCAGCCTGGTCTGGGCCATCTCTCGGCTCCACCACGGTCCCTCTCTCTAATGTCTCAGCCTTGTCTGGGCCATCTCTCTGCTCCACCATGGTCCCTCTTTCTAATGTCTCAGCCTTGTCTGGGCCATCTCTCTGCTCCACCACGGTCCCTCTCTCTAATGTCTCAGCCTTTGTCTGGGCCATCTCTCTGCTCCACCACGGTTCCTCTCTCTAATGTCTCAGCCTTGTCTGGGCCATCTCCCTGCTCCACCACGGTCCCTGTCTCTAATGTCTCAGCCTTGTCTGGGCCATCTCTCTGCTCCACCACGGTCCCTCTCTCTAATGTCTCAGCCTTGTCTGGGCCATCTCTCTGCTCCACCACGGTCCCTCTCTCTAATGTCTCAGCCTTGTCGAGCTAAAAAGATGTGTCGGCAGGAGAAATGAATAATTAGCCTCTGCACCAGTGAGTTCAAGCTAATACTCTAAACCAGGTATGGCATCAAGGCCTCTCCCGGGAGTCTACAAATGTCACGATAGGAGATGAGTGTTTTTCAGACGGCTCTTGTCAGGAGCAAACAAGAGAAAGGTTTTAACTCTTGGAAGAGTCACTGCGTGACTGCAAGCTTCGTCCCCGAGGTTGCGTTTGGTCGGCTACAGAATAGCAAATCTCCTCTCTCTTTCTCTGTGGTACAGTAATGGCTGCCACCAGAAGTCCCAGATATCCCTGAAGACTTCACTTCACATTCTCCTATCAGACAATTTCAAATTCAACCCATTTAAAAATATATATATAAATCCCCACCACTACTTTCCTTCCATCAACAGCCATAAATCATGTATCTATTTCACCAGCTATTATTGTGGGAATGTACAAGTGTCTCTACAGAGAGGATTTGCTCTACGATATGGAGATGGTATAACTTATATCTCCCTGTCTCCTTACCCCAGCGCTCCCTCAGATTCCAATAGAAGCTGTCACTGATGACCGACTCTTCCTAAGAACCAAGACACAACATATCTTAAAGGGGTGGGAGAGTGAGGCCAACACAAAACCTCTTAAAGGGGTGGGCGAGGGAGGCCAACACCACACCTCTTAAAGGGGTGGGATAATGAGGCCAACACAACACCTCTTAAAGGGGTGGGATAGTGAGGCCAATACAACACCTCTTAAAGGGGTGGGAGAGTGAGGCCAACACAACACCTCTTAAAGGGGTGGGAGTGAGGCCAACACAACACCTCTTAAAGGGGTGGGAGAGTGAGGCCAACACAACACCTCTTAAAGGGGTGGGAGAGTGAGGCCAACACAAACCTCTTAAAGGGGTGGGCGAGGGAGGCCAACACAACACCTCTTAAAGGGGTGGGAGAGTGAGGCCAACACAACACCTCTTAAAGGGGTGGGTTCTCTAGGGAGGCCAATACAACACCTCTTAAAGGGGTGGGAGAGTGAGGCCAACACAACACCTCTTAAAGGGGTGGGAGAGGGAGGCCAATACAACACCTCTTAAAGGGGTCTCCAGTGAGGCCAACACAACACCTCTTAAAGGGGTGGGAGAGTGAGGCCAATACAACACCTCTTAAATGGGTGGGAGAGTGAGGCCAACACAAAACCTCTTAAAGGGGTGGGAGAGTGAGGCCAACACAAAACCTCTTAAAGGGGTGGGAGAGTGAGGCCAACACAAAACCTCTTAAAGGGGTGGGAGAGTGAGGCCAACACAAAACCTCTTAAAGGGGTGGGAGGCTGAGGCCAATACAACACATCTTAAAGGGGTGGGAGACTGAGGCCATTTGTGTATATTAGGGAGAAAGTTATAGTAAGCCAGTTTTCCAGTGCTTCCTGGTCACCAGGGTGAATCCAGAGGGGTAAACCTGGCCTCTCCACATGCAGTACAGTCTTCTCCTCCACCTGGCCTCTCCACATGCAGTGCAGTCTTCTCCTCCACCTGTTCTCTCCACATGCAGTACAGTCTTCTCCTCCACCTGTTCTCTCCACATGCAGTACAGTCTTCTCCTCCACCTGTTCTCTCCACATGCAGTGCAGTCTTCTCCTCCACCTGTTCTCTCCACATGCAGTACAGTCTTCTCCTCCACCTGTTCTCTCCACATGCAGTACAGTCTTCTCCTCCACCTGTTCTCTCCACATGCAGTACAGTCTTCTCCTCCACCTGGCCTCTCCACATGCAGTACAGTCTTCTCCTCCACCTGTTCTCCTCATTCTGTTCTCTCCATTCTGTTCTCTCCATCCTGTTCTCTCCATCCTGTTCTCTCCATCCTGTTCTCTCCATCCTGTTCTCTCCATCCTGTTCTCTCCATTCTGTTCTCTCCATCCTGTTCTCTCCATCTGTTCTCTCCATCCTGTTCTCTCCATTCTGTTCTCTCCATTCTGTTCTCTCCATCCTGTTCTCTCCATTCTGTTCTCTCCATCCTGTTCTCTCCATCCTGTTCTCTCCATCCTGTTCTCTCCATTCTGTTCTCTCCATTCTGTTCTCTCCATCCTGTTCTCTCCATTCTGTTCTCTCCATCCTGTTCTCTCCATCCTGTTCTCTCCATCCTGTTCTCTCCATCCTGTTCTCTCCATTCTGTTCTCTCCATCCTGTTCTCTCCATTCTGTTCTCTCCATCCTGTTCTCTCCATTCTGTTCTCTCCATCCTGTTCTCTCCATCCTGTTCTCTCCATCCTGTTCTCTCCATCCTGTTCTCTCCATTCTGTTCTCTCCATCCTGTCCTCCATTCTCTCTCTCCATCCTGTTCTCTCCATCCTGTTCTCTCCATCCTGTTCTCTCCATCCTGTTCTCTCCATCCTGTTCTCTCCATTCTGTTCTCTCCATCCTGTTCTCTCCATCCTGTTCTCTCCATCCTGTTCTCTCCATTCTGTTCTCTCCATCCTGTTCTCTCCATCCTGTTCTCTCCATCCTGTTCTCTCCATCCTGTTCTCTCCATCCTGTTCTGTTCTCTCCATCCTGTTCTCTGTCCTGTTCTCTCCATCCTGTTCTCTCCATCCTGTTCTCTGTCCTGTTCTCTCCATCCTGTTCTCTCCATCCTGTTCTCTCCATCCTGTTCTCTCCATCCTGTTCTCTCCATCCTGTTCTCTCCATCCTGTTCTCTCCATTCTGTTCTCTCCATCCTGTTCTCTCCATCCTGTTCTCTCCATCCTGTTCTCTCCATCCTGTTCTCTCCATCCTGTTCTCTCCATTCTGTTCTCTCCATCCTGTTCTCTCCATCCTGTTCTCTGTCCTGTTCTCTCCATCCTGTTCTCTCCATCCTGTTCTCTCCATCCTGTTCTCTGTCCTGTTCTCTCCATCCTGTTCTCTCCATCCTGTTCTCTCCATCCTGTTCTCTGTCCTGTTCTCTCCATCCTGTTCTCTGTCCTGTTCTCTCCATCCTGTTCTCTCCATCCTGTTCTCTCCATCCTGTTCTCTGTCCTGTTCTCTCCATCCTGTTCTCTCCATCCTGTTCTCTCCATCCTGTTCTCTGTCCTGTTCTCTCCATCCTGTTCTCTCCATCCTGTTCTCTCCATCCTGTTCTCTCCATCCTGTTCTGTTCTCTCCATCCTGTTCTCTCCATCCTGTTCTCTCCATCCTGTTCTCTCCATCCTGTTCTCTCCATCCTGTTCCTGTTCTCTCCATCCTGTTCTCTCCAGTCCTCTCCATCCTGTTCTCTCCATCCTGTTCTCTCCATCTGTTCTCTCCATTCTGTTCTCTCCATCCTGTTCTCTGTCCTGTTCTCTCCATTCTGTTCTCTCCATCCTGTTCTCTGTCCTGTTCTCTCCATCCTTACCCATCTGACATTTTTCCTAATTGAGGGAGTTCATTTTTAAATGCTGTTTCTTCCTTTTAGTATTTAAATGAGTCTGGGATTTGACTGTTACACTTACTGATGGACATTATTCCGGTCCATTTAGAAATACAAAATCTATCCTGGACACTTCATGTAAATCTCCATACTCTCCCTTTGATTTTGCAAATGTAACCTCAGTAGGTTAGAGTTCATGAGGCAGAACTATAGCCCAATAATGAGGCAGAACCAGAAGCAGAACAATAGAGCCAAAACAATGGAAGAGTGAAATAGTGAGTCTTAGCCATTTGAATGTTGAGTCATTTCAGGTGTGATGGCAGAGGGTCACCCTTGACATTCATTTATTTATGTTTGTTCTGCTTTTTAAACCCTTTCTGTCTTTATTCTGTTATAGAAAATAATTGTAATACCTTTTTTTTTGAGGTATTGTAATGGAAAAATCCAAGGTGGGATGAATTCACTATCATACCGTCCTAATGAATAGGGTTATTCACAATGGATAACCCACTTGTCCAAGTCCAATCAAACAAAATGGCTGCAAAACAGAATTAAATCACTTGTTAAAATGGGAGAACTGGGAGATATTTTTGGCCACTAAGGTATTTAGTATTGTCCTGTTTTTTTTTTTTTTTACCACAGTAGGAAAGGCTGCTGATTCTCCCCAACCAATCATGACGTGTTCTATTCCATTAGCAGTTTGATGGTTAATAGACCTGCTTCCATTATCATTAGTAGCATCTCCTCAGCCTCGCAGGTACACGTTATGGCCTGGTCCAGGGCTGGGCTGCACACACACACACGCACGCACGCACGCACGCACGCACGCACACACACAAACACACACACGCACGCACGCAACGCACGCACACACACACACGCACACACGCGCACGCACACACACAAACGCCACACACGCACGCACACACGCAACACGCACGCACACACACACACACACACACACGCACACACACACACACACACGCGCACGCACGCACACACAAACGCCCGCACGCACACACACACACACAAACGCACACACACACAACGCACGCACACACACATTGCCGCATGCACGCACACACACGCACACGCGCATGCACACACACACAAACGCACACACACACAAACGCACACACACACACATGCACACATGCACACACGCACACACACACACACACACACACACACACACACACACTGCTGTCTGCATCTCACAGGGAGTGGCTGTCGGTGCCGTTTAACATTAGGGAGGAAAGATTTGATTGTTTTTATGAGTATGGCCTTAGTTCTATTACAGCATATTGGATGACTGTCATTCATATTCCATTCACCCAGTTCAATGTAACATTGACTGGTTTAAGCTATAACATGATACTCACATTTTCCCTGTACACATCATGAGGTTGCTACAACAGAGCCTATGAATTACAGTTTACAGTCAAATTTGAGTAATCGAGGTGACAGACATTGACACATTCAATACCACCTTGCAAACTCTTACCTCCATCTACCTGATCTAGTGTGTAATCATAATTCCAAAACAGTTGCAAAATGAAACAAGAGTTTCAACACTGAACACGTTCAGGTAGCTTCTGTTTAAGAATCGTTTTGCAACAGAATCGGCAGAATGAATACAACCCTGATCACCCGCACATACAGTTCACTTTCATAGCAGCCACGTACAAACAGCATCATCACTTTGCGTGTTGTATATGTCATGACGTTGGCCTGGGGGATAGGTTTATGACAGTCATAAATACCTCTTCCCCCCTTTTTCCTCTCTCTACCCTACTGAGGTTACATTTGCAAAACCCTTGGTTAATATAGAGATTCGGGGAACATCAGAAGGTGGGGGGAGATTAACTATATTCTGAGCAGCTAACCGATCGCTGCAGCTGTACATAGTCTATCGGTAAATAGCCCACCCATTTTTACCTACCTCATCCCCATACTGTTTTTATTTATTTACTTTTCTGCTCTTTTGCACACCAATATCTCTACCTGTACATGACCATCTGATCATGTATCACTCCAGTGTTAATCTGCAAAATTGTAATTATTCGCCTACCTCCTCATGCCTTTTGCACACAATGTATATAGACTCTCTTTTTTTTCTACTGTGTTATTGACTTGTTAATTGTTTACTCCATGTGTAACTCTGTGTTGTCTGTTCACACTGCTATGCTTTATCTTGGCCAGATAACTTGTTCTCAACTAGCCTACCTGGTTAAATAAAGGTGAAATAAAAAAATAAAATGAAAAAAGTAATGCGACCAATTGAAAATATATGCGGTGGTACTTAATGAATATGATGTCAGTTCAGTTGTCATCTGAGACATTCTCATCAATGATAATATGACATAAACTCCACAGTGGAAAGTCTACACATCAGAGTTATCGGATTCACATGGAATTGTTGTTCAATTTATATGTTTGAATATGAAATGATTTGTGATGGGATGAAATGTGATTTTAGCTTCTAAAATATAAAGCCTTGACGACAACATAACTTCCTGTTCCGATGATGTGAGGATGACGGTCCTATGTCACACTGGTTCAGATAATAACTACAGAATGAAGCCAACATCAGCATGCGCTTTGGTTGCGAATGGTATGAACTTTGAACTCTTATTCACTACAGAAGTGATACCTCCTAGCCGTTGAGTTAGCGACCGCAGCTGCAAACGCAGGCTAGGAAGGAACAGACAGAGTATCCCATCTACCACACAACGACGTTACTACAACTTATCCAATTGACCACCAGAGACATTCTTCAAAGGACAGAGGACTCGGTTAGGTAACACGGTCTTCCATCTACCACCAACCTACTGAAGCGCAGCTCAGAGTAAATATTTATTGCATTTTCCTTTTCCAAATGGGCGGAAACACACACACACACACACACACACACACACACACACACACACACACACACACACACACACACACGCTCCACTGCAGCCGGGGGCCAGGTTGACGAGGAACACCTGATCCAGGGGTCTTGAGACGGACCAGCGCCACCCTTCACATCTCACGTAACACTTGTTCTGTCAGAATGGAGGAGGCTGGATGCTGAGGTCCACCGTCCCAGCAGGTCCCAGCCAGCTAGACACCTCCTGACTTGGGATCAAACCCGCCCTTCCCCCTTCCACCCCCTTCCCTCCCCCTGTTACTCCCCTCCACCCCATCTCCCCTCCTTATTTTACCCCGCCCCCAAACCATCCCACCTCCCTCCCTCCCTCCCTCCCCTTAGCCATTCCATCCCAAGCCCACCCAGCCCTCCCCCTCCCCATCCCAGCCATTCCATCCCAAGCCCACCCAGCCCCTCCCCCTCCCCCTAGCCATTCCATCCCAAGCCCATCCAGCCCTCCCCCTCCCCATTCCATCCCAAGCCCACCCAGCCCTCCCCAATCCCCCATGTATGGTCCACAGTGAAGGGGTGACCAACAAAGGCTCCAGTTGAGCGTAGCAGGAAGGGCCACGCCAGGACCCTTCAGAGGGCCTCTCTTGTCCACTGTCACTCTCACTATGGTATCCTTCAGTGCTCCCAGGGCCATGCTACCCTCTGCTAGCGTCACCTTACATTATTAATGAGATGTATTTCATTTACACTACTGAGCCCCTATTGTGACAGGCACTGAGATTTAGCTAATAAAACGTTGTGACAGGCCTGGATACCAAAACTAGACATAGGTCGCCACCCAAACTGAACATAGGAAATGAACTAGTCACATACCTTGACTAGTAATGTGAATTTTAACTTAATATTTCGGTCTGGTTTTTAACTCTTGTCTCTCAGACAAGTTCAGAATGAGACAGTTCTGAGCACGGAGATAGCTCATCAGAATGAGACAGTTCTGAGCACAGAGATAGCTCATCAGAATTAGAAAGTTCTGAGCACAGAGATAGCTCATCAGAATTAGACAGTTCTGAGCACAGAGATAGCTCATCAGAATTAGACAGTTCTGAGCACGGAGATAGCTCATCAGAATGAGACAGTTCTGAGCACAGAGATAGCTCATCAGAATTAGACAGTTCTGAGCACAGAGATAGCTCATCAGAATGAGACAGTTCTGAACACAGAGATAGCTCAGAATTCAGAATTAGCTCATCAAATGCAGTCTGAGCACAGAGATAGCTCATCAGAATTAGACAGTTCTGAGCACAGAGATAGCTCATCAGAATTAGACAGTTCTGAGCACAGAGATAGCTCATCAGAATTAGACAGTTCTGAACACAGAGATAGCTCATCAGAATGAGACAGTTCTGAGCACAGAGATAGCTCATCAGAATGAGACAGTTCTGAGCACAGAGATAGCTCATCAGAATTAGACAGTTCTGAGCACAGAGATAGCTCATCAGAATGAGACAGTTCTGAGCACAGAGATAGCTCATCAGAATTAGAAAGCTCTGAGCACAGAGATAGCTCATCAGAATTAGACAGTTCTGAACACAGAGATAGCTCATCAGAATGAGACAGTTCTGAACACAGAGATAGCTCTTCAGAATTAGAAAGCTCTGAGCACAGAGATAGCTCATCAGAATTAGACAGTTCTGCTCATCAAATACATTTTTTTGTACATAATTGTATTGAACGATTGGTTTTCAAACTTCATTCCCCACGTTGGAAATCAGTAATGTTTTTTTATTTATTAAGGTAGAGACCAGGAACAGGACAAAGGTTAACCTTTTATGCTCTTCTTCTCCCTGAACACTTCTTCATATCCTGAAGATCAAACACAAAGCAAAAAGAAACAGCTTCTAACTGCGAACAATAAGAAAATGTATGTTGGTGACAGACGATAATGTCGAATCCCCCCAAAAAAAATAAAACCTTTCTTGCAAAGGTCAGTTTGACATTAAAGATGGTAAAGAGAACAGAGATGCTTTTGTACCATACATACTAGTCATGGAGAACAGAGATGCTTTTGTACCATACACACTGATAGGGAAAAAGGATTCCCTGGGTCACGTGTTGAAATCTCCTACTTTAAATGATGTTATATTTCCTTTACTGAACAAATATCATAGACTGTCTATTTATACAAACCAATTCAAGTAGTGCCTGGTTCTTTGTTGGGATTGCATGAATACACAGTAATAACGGCCGTATTAGTGTAAATCACGGCTGCAGGATAGGAGAAGACATTGGGAATTTCAAATGAAACGAACCAATTATATCAAACGGAATAAAAAAGGCATTAAAGGATTTTCTGCATGACATTTATAGAATGTAAATGGCTCAATATCACCGGCAGAAAACCAACTTACAGCAGCTCAGGCTAAATCCCTATAATCCAATACTGTTAACAAATACCATAGAAGTGTTTAAGATAACGTCTGTTTAAACTATATGTGTTTAAACACCATTGTTGAGGGTTTCCCCTGTTTAGTTTGTCTGGCCTATAGCACTACCAGCCAGCTTCATCTCCAGATCTGAGCTCCTCTTTAGTGGCAAACTTCCTAATTAGGTTTCTATCGCCTGCAGTCATATTTTTCAAGAGTCTTTCTGTGTTCAGGGGAAGACCAATTAGCGGAGGAAGCCTCATGAACATCCCATAATGATCCCACTCAGCCCTGGTGGAAAGCAAAATGCCACGACAACACACACACACACACACACACACACACACACACACACACACACACACACACACACACACACACACACACACACACACAGGAGCTTATTTCCCCTCTTCTGTCTGCCGCAGCCAGCTGGCTGGGAAATATCATAAAGACAAAAATAATTAAGGAAAAACAAAGAAGCCAAGCATAGTCTTTATAAAAGAAAGACAAGATGTCCCTCTAGAATATTCATTTACAACAAGCTGCCATTCTAGAATATATGTTTACAACAAGCTGTCCATCTAGAATATATGTTTACAACAAGCTGTCCATCTAGAATATATTTACAACAAGCTGTCCATCTAGAATATATGTTTACAACAAGCTGTCCATCTAGAATATCAATTTACAACAAGCTGTCCATCTAGAATATATGTTTACAACAAGCTGTCCATCTAGAATATATCCATTTACAACAAGCTGTCCATCTAGAATATCCATTTACAACAAGCTGTCCATCTATAATATCCATTTACAACAAGCTGTCCATCTAGAATATATTTACAACAAGTTTCCACAACAAGCTGTCCCTCTATAATATCATTTACAACAAGCTGTCCATCTATAATATCCATTTACAACAAGCTGTCCATCTATAATATCAGTTTACAACAAGCTGTCCCTCTAGAATATCCATTTACAACAAGCTGTCCATCTATAATATCCATTTACAACAAGCTGTCCATCTAGAATATCAATTTACAACAAGCTGTCCATCTAGAATATCCATTTACAACAAGCTGTCCATCTAGAATATACATTTACAACAAGCTGTCCATCTAGAATATCAATTTACAACAAGCTGTCCATCTAGAATATCCATTTTACAACAAGCTGTCCATCTAGAATATCCATTTACAACAAGCTGTCCATCTATAATATCCATTTACAACAAGCTGTCCATCTAGAATATCCATTTTACAACAAGCTGTCCATCTAGAATATCCATTTACAACAAGCTGTCCCTCTAGAATATCCATTTACAACAAGCTGTCCATCTAGAATATCCATTTACAACAAGCTGTCCATCTATAATATCCATTTACAACAAGCTGTCCATCTAGAATCCATTTACAACAAGCTGTCCATCTAGAATATCCATTTACAACAAGCTGTCCATCTAGAATATCCATTTACAACAAGCTGTCCATCTAGAATATCCATTTACAACAAGCTGTCCATCTAGAATATCTGTTTACAACAAGCTGTCCATCTAGAATATCCATTTACAACAAGCTGTCCCTCTAGAATATCTGTTTACAACAAGCTGTCCATCTAGAATATCTGTTTACAACAAGCTGTCCATCTAGAATATCCATTTACAACAAGCTGTCCATCTAGAATCTGTTTACAACAAGCTGTCCATCTAGAATATCCATTTACAACAAGCTGTCCCTCTAGAATATCTGTTTACAACAAGCTGTCCATCTATAATATCCATTTACAACAAGCTGTCCCTCTAGAATATCCATTTACAACAAGCTGTCCATCTAGAATCTGTTTACAACAAGCTGTCCATCTAGAATATCCATTTACAACAAGCTGTCCATCTAGAATATCTGTTTACAACAAGCTGTCCCTCTAGAATATCCATTTACCACAAGCTGTCCAACTAGAATATCCATTTACAACAAGCTGTCCATCTAGAATCTGTTTACAACAAGCTGTCCATCTAGAATATCAGTTTACAACAAGCTGTCCATCTAGAATCTGTTTACAAAAAAGCTGTCCATCTAGAATCTGTTTACAACAAGCTGTCCATCTAGAGTTTCAGTTTACAACAAACTGTCCATCTAGAATATCTGTTTACAACAAGCTGTCCATCTAGAATATCCATTTACAACAAGCTGTCCATCTAGAATATATGTTTACAACAAGCTGTCCCTCTAGAATATCCATTTACAACAAGCTGTCCATCTAGAATATCCATTTACAACAAGCTGTCCATCTATAATATCCATTTACAACAAGCTGTCCATCTAGAATATCCATTTACAACAAGCTGTCCATCTAGAATATATGTTTACAACAAGCTGTCCCTCTAGAATATCTGTTTACAACAAGCTGTCCATCTATAATATCCATTTACAACAAGCTGTCCAGCTAGAATCAGTTTATAACAAGCTGTCCCTCTATAATATCCATTTACAACAAGCTGTCCATCTATAATATCCATTTACAACAAGCTGTCCATCTAGAATATCAATTTACAACAAGCTGTCCATCTAGAATATCCATTTACAACAAGCTGTCCATCTAGAATATACATTTACAACAAGCTGTCCATCTAGAATATCAATTTACAACAAGCTGTCCATCTAGAATATATGTTTACAACAAGCTGTCCATCTAGACTATCCATTTACAACAAGCTGTCCCTCTATAATATCCATTTACAACAAGCTGTCCATCTATAATATCCATTTACAACAAGCTGTCCATCTATAATATCCATTTACAACAAGCTGTCCATCTATAATATCCATTTACAACAAGCTGTCCATCTAGAATATCCATTTACAACAAGCTGTCCCTCTAGAATATCCATTTACAACAAGCTGTCCATCTAGAATATATGTTTACAACAAGCTGTCCATCTAGAATATCCATTTACAACAAGCTGTCCCTCTAGAATATCCATTTACAACAAGCTGTCCATCTAGAATATCCATTTACAACAAGCTGTCCCTCTAGAATATATGTTTACAACAAGCTGTCCATCTAGAATCTGTTTACAACAAGCTGTCCATCTAGAATATCCATTTACAACAAGCTGTCCATCTAGAATCTGTTTACAACAAGCTGTCCATCTAGAATATCCATTTACAACAAGCTGTCCCTCTAGAATATCTGTTTACAACAAGCTGTCCCTCTAGAATATCTGTTTACAACAAGCTGTCCCTCTAGAATATCTGTTTACAACAAGCTGTCCCTCTAGAATATCCATTTACAACAAGCTGTCCCTCTAGAATATCTGTTTACAACAAGCTGTCCCTCTAGAATATCTGTTTACAACAAGCTGTCCATCTAGAATATCCATTTACAACAAGCTGTCCCTCTAGAATATCTGTTTACAACAAGCTGTCCCTCTAGAATATCTGTTTACAACAAGCTGTCCCTCTAGAATATCTGTTTACAACAAGCTGTCCATCTATAATATCCATTTACAACAAGCTGTCCCTCTAGAATATCCATTTACAACAAGCTGTCCATCTAGAATCTGTTTACAACAAGCTGTCCATCTAGAATATCCATTTACAACAAGCTGTCCATCTAGAATATCTGTTTACAACAAGCTGTCCCTCTAGAATATCCATTTACAACAAGCTGTCCAACTAGAATATCCATTTACAACAAGCTGTCCATCTAGAATCTGTTTACAACAAGCTGTCCATCTAGAATATCAGTTTACAACAAGCTGTCCATCTAGAATCTGTTTACAAAAAAGCTGTCCATCTAGAATCTGTTTACAACAAGCTGTCCATCTAGAGTTTCAGTTTACAACAAACTGTCCATCTAGAATATCCATTTACAACAAGCTGTCCATCTAGAATATATGTTTACAACAAGCTGTCCCTCTAGAATATCCATTTACAACAAGCTGTCCATCTAGAATATCCATTTACAACAAGCTGTCCATCTATAATATCCATTTACAACAAGCTGTCCATCTAGAATATCCATTTACAACAAGCTGTCCATCTAGAATATATGTTTACAACAAGCTGTCCATCTATAATATCCATTTACAACAAGCTGTCCATCTATAATATCCATTTACAACAAGCTGTCCATCTAGAATATCTGTTTACAACAAGCTGTCCCTCTAGAATATCTGTTTACAACAAGCTGTCCATCTAGAATATATGTTTACAACAAGCTGTCCATCTATAATATATGTTTACAACAAGCTGTCCATCTAGAGTTTCAGTTTACAACAAGCTGTCCATCTAGAATATCTGTTTACAACAAGCTGTCCATCTAGAATCTGTTTACAACAAGCTGTCCATCTAGAATATCTGTTTACAAGAAGCTGTCCATCTAGAATATATGTTTACAACAAGCTGTCCCTCTAAAATATCTGTTTACAAGAAGCTGTCCCTCTAAAATATATGTTTACAACAAGCTGCCCATCTAGAATATCTGTTTACAACAAGCTGTCCATCTAGAATATCCATTTACAACAAGCTGTCCATCTAGAATATCCGTTTACAACAAGCTGTCCCTCTAAAATATATGTTTACAACAAGCTGCCCATCTAGAATATCTGTTTACAACAAGCTGTCCATCTAGAATATTCATTTACAACAAGCTGTCCATCTAGAATATCCGTTTACAACAAGCTGTCCATCTAGAATATATGTTTACAACAAGCTGTCCATCTAGAATCTGTTTATAACAAGCTGTCCATCTAGAATATATGTTTACAACAAGCTGTCCATCTATAATATCCATTTACAACAAGCTGTCCCTCTATAATATCCATTTACAACAAGCTGTCCATCTAGAATATCCATTTACAACAAGCTGTCCATCTAGAATATCCATTTACAACAAGCTGTCCCTCTAGAATATCCATTTACAACAAGCTGTCCATCTATAATATCCATTTACAACAAGCTGTCCCTCTATAATATCCATTTACAACAAGCTGTCCATCTAGAATATCCATTTACAACAAGCTGTCCATCTAGAATATCCATTTACAACAAGCTGTCCATCTAGAATATCCATTTACAACAAGCTGTCCATCTAGAATATATGTTTACAACAAGCTGTCCCTCTAGAATATCTGTTTACAACAAGCTGTCCATCTAGAATATATGTTTACAACAAGCTGTCCATCTAGAATATCCATTTACAACAAGCTGTCCATCTAGAATATATGTTTACAACAAGCTGTCCATCTAGAATATCAATTTACAACAAGCTGTCCATCTAGAATATCTGTTTACAACAAGCTGTCCCATCTATAATATCGATTTACAACAAGCTGTCCATCTATAATATCCATTTACAACAAGCTGTCCATCTAGAATATATGTTTACAACAAGCTGTCCCTCTATAATATCCATTTACAACAAGCTGTCCCTCTAGAATATCAGTTTACAACAAGCTGTCCATCTATAATATCCATTTACAACAAGCTGTCCATCTAGAATCAGTTTACAACAAGCTGTCCCTCTATAATATCCATTTACAACAAGCTGTCCATCTATAATATCCATTTACAACAAGCTGTCCATCTAGAATATCAATTTACAACAAGCTGTCCATCTAGAATATCCATTTACAACAAGCTGTCCATCTAGAATATACATTTACAACAAGCTGTCCATCTAGAATATCAATTTACAACAAGCTGTCCATCTAGAATATATGTTTACAACAAGCTGTCCATCTAGACTATCCATTTACAACAAGCTGTCCCTCTATAATATCCATTTACAACAAGCTGTCCATCTATAATATCCATTTACAACAAGCTGTCCCTCTATAATATCCATTTACAACAAGCTGTCCATCTATAATATCCATTTACAACAAGCTGTCCATCTAGAATATCCATTTACAACAAGCTGTCCATCTAGAATATCCATTTACAACAAGCTGTCCATCTAGAATCTGTTTACAACAAGCTGTCCATCTATAATATCCATTTACAACAAGCTGTCCATCTAGAATATCCATTTACAACAAGCTGTCCCTCTAGAATATCCATTTACAACAAGCTGTCCATCTAGAATATATGTTTACAACAAGCTGTCCATCTAGAATATCCATTTACAACAAGCTGTCCCTCTAGAATATCCATTTACAACAAGCTGTCCATCTAGAATATCCATTTACAACAAGCTGTCCCTCTAGAATATATGTTTACAACAAGCTGTCCATCTAGAATCTGTTTACAACAAGCTGTCCATCTAGAATATCCATTTACAACAAGCTGTCCATCTAGAATCTGTTTACAACAAGCTGTCCATCTAGAATATCCATTTACAACAAGCTGTCCATCTAGAATATCCATTTACAACAAGCTGTCCATCTAGAATATCCATTTACAACAAGCTGTCCATCTAGAATATCTGTTTACAACAAGCTGTCCATCTAGAATATCCATTTACAACAAGCTGTCCATCTAGAATATCCATTTACAACAAGCTGTCCCTCTAGAATATCCATTTACAACAAGCTGTCCATCTAGAATATCCATTTACAACAAGCTGTCCATCTAGAATATCTGTTTACAACAAGCTGTCCATCTAGAATATCTGTTTACAACAAGCTGTCCATCTAGAATATCCATTTACAACAAGCTGTCCATCTAGAATATCCATTTACAACAAGCTGTCCATCTAGAATATCTGTTTACAACAAGCTGTCCATCTAGAATATCCATTTACAACAAGCTGTCCATCTAGAATATCATGTTTACAACAAGCTGTCCATCTAGAATATCCATGTTTACAACAAGCTGTCCATCTAGAATCTGTTTACAACAAGCTGTTTACAACAAGCTGTCCATCTAGAATATCCATTTACAACAAGCTGTCCATCTAGAATATCCATTTACCATTTACAACAAGCTGTCCATCTAGAATATATGTTTACAACAAGCTGTCCATCTAGAATATCCATTTACAACAAGCTGTCCCTCTAGAATATCATTTACAACAAGCTGTCCATCTAGAATATCCATTTACAACAAGCTGTCCATCTAGAATATATGTTTACAACAAGCTGTCCATCTAGAATATCAATTTACAACAAGCTGTCCATCTAGAATATCCGTTTACAACAAGCTGTCCCTCTAGAATATCCATTTACAACAAGCTGTCCATCTAGAGTTTCAGTTTACAACAAGCTGTCCATCTAGAATATCTGTTTACAACAAGCTGTCCATCTAGAATATCCATTTACAACAAGCTGTCCCTCTAGAATATCCATTTACAACAAGCTGTCCATCTAGAATATCTGTTTACAACAAGCTGTCCATCTATAATATCCATTTACAACAAGCTGTCCATCTATAATATCCATTTACAACAAGCTGTCCCTCTAGAATATCCATTTACAACAAGCTGTCCCTCTAGAATATCCATTTATCTAAATCTGTTTAAACAAGCTGTCCATCTAGAATATCAGTTTACAACAAGCTGTCCATCTAGAATCTGTTTACAACAAGCTGTCCATCTAGAATATCTGTTTACAACAAGCTGTCCATCTAGAATATCTGTTTACAACAAGCTGTCCATCTAGAATATCTGTTTACAACAAGCTGTCCATCTAGAATATCCATTTACAACAAGCTGTCCATCTAGAATATATGTTTACAACAAGCTGTCCCTCTAGAATATCCATTTACAACAAGCTGTCCATCTAGAATCTGTTTACAACAAGCTGTCCATCTAGAATATCCATTTACAACAAGCTGTCCCTCTAGAATATCTGTTTACAACAAGCTGTCCATCTATAATATCCATTTACAACAAGCTGTCCATCTAGAATATCCATTTACAACAAGCTGTCCATCTAGAATATCTGTTTACAACAAGCTGTCCATCTAGAATATCCATTTACAACAAGCTGTCCATCTAGAATATCTGTTTACAACAAGCTGTCCATCTAGAATATCCATTTACAACAAGCTGTCCATCTAGAATATCCATTTACAACAAGCTGTCCATCTAGAATATCCATTTACAACAAGCTGTCCATCTAGAATATCCATTTACAACAAGCTGTCCATCTAGAATATCCATTTACAACAAGCTGTCCATCTAGAATATCCATTTACAACAAGCTGTCCATCTAGAATATCCATTTACAACAAGCTGTCCATCTAGAATATCATTTACAACAAGCTGTCCATCTAGAATATCCAGTTTACAACAAGCTGTCCATCTAGAATATCCATTTACAACAAGCTGTCCATCTAGAATATATGTTTACAACAAGCTGTCCATCTAGAATATCCATTTCCATCTAGAATATCTGTTTACAACAAGCTGTCCATCTAGAATATCCATTGTCCATCTAGAATATCCATTTACAACAAGCTGTCCATCTATAATATCCATTTACAACAAGCTGTCCATCTAGAATATCCATTTACAACAAGCTGTCCATCTAGAATATCTGTTTACAACAAGCTGTCCATCTAGAATATCCATTTACAACAAGCTGTCCATCTAGAATATCTGTTTACAACAAGCTGTCCATCTAGAATATCCATTTACAACAAGCTGTCCATCTAGAATATCCATTTACAACAAGCTGTCCATCTAGAATCTGTTTACAACAAGCTGTCCATCTAGAATATCCATTTACAACAAGCTGTCCCTCTAGAATATCCATTTACAACAAGCTGTCCATCTATAATATCCATTTACAACAAGCTGTCCATCTAGAATATCCATTTACAACAAGCTGTCCATCTAGAATATCCATTTACAACAAGCTGTCCATCTAGAATATCCATTTACAACAAGCTGTCCATCTAGAATATCCATTTACAACAAGCTGTCCATCTAGAATATCCATTTACAACAAGCTGTCCATCTAGAATATCCATTTACAACAAGCTGTCCATCTAGAATATCTGTTTACAACAAGCTGTCCATCTAGAATATCCATTTACAACAAGCTGTCCATCTAGAATATCCATTTACAACAAGCTGTCCATCTAGAATATCCATTTACAACAAGCTGTCCATCTAGAATATCCATTTACAACAAGCTGTCCATCTAGAATATCCATTTACAACAAGCTGTCCATCTAGAATATCCATTTACAACAAGCTGTCCATCTAGAATATCCATTTACAACAAGCTGTCCATCTAGAATATCCATTTACAACAAGCTGTCCATCTAGAATATCCATTTACAACAAGCTGTCCATCTAGAATATCCATTTACAACAAGCTGTCCATCTAGAATATCCATTTACAACAAGCTGTCCATCTAGAATATCTGTTTACAACAAGCTGTCCATCTAGAATATCCATTTACAACAAGCTGTCCATCTAGAATATTTTACAACAATCTAGAATATCTGTCCATATCTTTTACAACAAGCTGTCCAAATATCTGTTTACAACAAGCTGTCCATCTAGAATATCCATTTACAACAAGCTGTCCATCTAGAATATCCATTTACAACAAGCTGTCCCTCTAGAATATCCATTTACAACAAGCTGTCCATCTAGAATATCCATTTACAACAAGCTGTCCATCTAGAATATCTGTTTACAACAAGCTGTCCATCTAGAATATCCAACAAGCTGTCCATCTAGAATATCAACAAGCTGTCCATAGAATATATGTTTACAACAAGCTGTCCATCTAGAATATTTCAGTTTACAACAAGCTGTCCATCTAGAATATCCGTTTACAACAAGCTGTCCATCTAGAATATCCATTTACAACAAGCTGTCCATCTAGAATATATGTTTACAACAAGCTGTCCCTCTAGAATATCCATTTACAACAAGCTGTCCATCTAGAATATCCATTTACAACAAGCTGTCCATCTAGAATATCCATTTACAACAAGCTGTCCATCTAGAATATCAGTTTACAACAAGCTGTCCATCTATAATATCCATTTACAACAAGCTGTCCATCTATAATATCCATTTACAACAAGCTGTCCCTCTATAATATCCATTTACAACAAGCTGTCCATCTAGAATATCCATTTACAACAAGCTGTCCCTCTAGAATATCCATTTACAACAAGCTGTCCATCTAGAATATCCAGTTTACAACAAGCTGTCCATCTATAATATCCATTTACAACAAGCTTCCATCTAGAATATCAGTTTACAACAAGCTGTCCCTCTAGAATATCCATTTATGTCCATCTAGAATATCACAACAAGCTGTCCATCTAGAATATCCAACAAGCTGTTCTACAAACAAGCTGTCCATCTAGAATATCCATTTACAACAAGCTGTCCATCTAGAATATCCATTTACAACAAGCTGTCCATCTAGAATATCCATTTACAACAAGCTGTCCATCTAGAATATCCATTTACAACAAGCTGTCCATCTAGAATATCCATTTACAACAAGCTGTCCATCTAGAATATCCATTTACAACAAGCTGTCCCTCTATAATATCCATTTACAACAAGCTGTCCATCTAGAATATCCATTTACAACAAGCTGTCCATCTAGAATATCCGTTTACAACAAGCTGTCCATCTAGAATATCCATTTACAACAAGCTGTCCATCTAGAATATCCATTTACAACAAGCTGTCCATCTAGAATATCCATTTACAACAAGCTGTCCATCTAGAATATCCATTTACAACAAGCTGTCCATCTAGAATATCCATTTACAACAAGCTGTCCATCTAGAATATATGTTTACAACAAGCTGTCCATCTAGAATATCCATTTACAACAAGCTGTCCCTCTAGAATATCCATTTACAACAAGCTGTCCATCTAGAATATCCATTTACAACAAGCTGTCCATCTAGAATATCCATTTACAACAAGCTGTCCATCTAGAATATCCATTTACAACAAGCTGTCCATCTAGAATATCCATTTACAACAAGCTGTCCATCTAGAATCTGTTTACAACAAGCTGTCCATCTAGAATATCCATTTACAACAAGCTGTCCATCTAGAATCTGTTTACAACAAGCTGTCCATCTAGAATATCCATTTACAACAAGCTGTCCATCTAGAATATCAGATTTTACAGTAAGATGTCCTGTCGAGAGGCGTGAGATCGGATGTGAAGAGGGGGATGTTGGATGTTGGAGATTAGTTGAGCCTTTCTGCTTTGCGCTGTTAGAGATTGAACATGAATAATCTGGAATGGTGAGGATTACTCACTGATGGTTGTGTTTTATATTCCTTTGGTGCTGACAGTATTTGGCATGTTCACCGGGTGGTGTTGCAGTGCCAAGTCTTCCTGCCTGCCAACAACGTGTAAGTAAGAGTTCTTTGAAACAGAAAGCTCTGGCCCTATTTCCTTATCGTTTCCTTAACGCCATGTCTGTCTGCTTTGTGGATCAGTACTATTTATTAAGGGCCAGGCCTTTCCTTTTTGATTTTCTATGGTCCTGGCCAATCCTCCATTTTGTCGCTTTAAAAACGCATCAATAGAATCATTATAATAATTGTCTGGTTAAAATGGGATGTTAAGATTTTAAAATCACAGTCTGTCCTACAATCTGGTTTATCATTGAGTTTACATGTACGGCATGAGAGATAACAGGCATGAGAGATAACAGGCATGAGAGATAACAGGCATGAGAGATAACAGGCATGAGAGATAACAGGCATGAGAGATAACAGGCATGAGAGATAACATGCATGAGAGATAACAGGCATGAGAGATAACAGGCATGAGAGATAACAGACATGAGAGATAACAGAGATGAGAGATAACAGGCATGAGAGATAACAGGCATGAGAGACAACAGACATGAGAGATAACAGGCATGAGAGACAACAGACATGAGAGATAACAGGCATGAGAGATAACAGACATGAGAGATAACAGGCATGAGAGATAACAGGCATGAGAGATAACAGACATGAGAGATAACAGGCATGAGAGATAACAGGCATGAGAGACAACAGGCATGAGAGATAACAGACATGAGAGATAACAGGCATGAGAGATAACAGGCATGAGAGACAACAGGCATGAGAGATAACAGGCATGAGAGATACAGGCATGAGAGATAACAGGCATGAGAGATAACAGGCATGAGAGATAACAGGCATGAGAGATAACAAGCATGAGAGATAACATACATGAGAGATAACAGGCATGAGAGATAACAGACATGAGAGATAACAGACATGAGAGATACATGCATGAGAGATAACATGCATGAGAGATAACAGGCATGAGAGATAACAGGCATGAGAGATAACAGACATGAGAGATAACAGGCATGAGAGATAACATGCATGAGAGATAACAGGCATGAGAGATAACAGGCATGAGAGATACCAGGCATGAGAGATAACAGGCATGAGAGATAACAGGCATGAGAGATAACAGGCATGAGAGATAACAGGCATGAGAGATAACAGGCATGAGAGATCACAGGCATGAGAGATAACAGGCATGAGAGATAACAGGCATGAGAGACAACAGACATGAGAGATAACAGGCATGAGAGATAACAGGCATGAGAGATAACAGGCATGAGAGATAACAGGCATGAGAGATAACATGCATGAGAGATAACAGGCATGAGAGATAACAGGCATGAGAGATAACAGGCATGAGAGATAACATGCATGAGAGATAACATGCATGAGAGATAACATGCATGAGAGATAACAGGCATGAGAGATAACAGACATGAGAGATAACAGGCATGAGAGATAACAGGCATGAGAGATAACAGACATGAGAGATAACAGACATGAGAGATAACAGGCATGAGAGATAACAGACATGAGAGATAACAGACATGAGAGATAACAGGCATGAGAGATAACAGGCATGAGAGATAACAGGCATGAGAGATAACAGACACATTTGAAACATCTTTATTCTTTTGGAACTTCTGTGAGTGTAATGTTTATTGTTCATTTTTTATTGTTTATTTAACTTTTTGTATATTATCTACCTCACTTGCTTCGGCAATATTGACATATGTTTCCCCATGCCAATAAAGCCCCTTGAACTGAATTGATTTGATAACTAAACCCATGTAAGCTAACAGACACAGACGTTAACTGACTAGTGGTCCAGGAGACACTGTAACATAGTGCCATATTGTAACAGGACATAAGATAAGACACATTTCATCAGCCTTCGTTAGCTCAGTACCGTAGCGCTCGGTAGTGATTGCATTACAATATCTAGTTATTTCCTAACAACGTTCACTATGTGCCTCGCTGTGCAAGCCTCTCGCGGACAGTGTATCTGCGGCTGTCAGACAGTGAGTTGCTGAGCCGGAGTCTCATCCATCAGTCACTGATTGCGGTGTGTGGCAGGCCACTGCTCCACATCCCCTCTCTCTGTCTGTCCTCTTGTGTGTGTCGGGGCCACGGTGACTCAGTCAGTCAGTCTGTCCCCTTCAGTCCAACATTAAGGAGGTTAGCCTGGGGTTTCCTCGGCTTCTTACACCCCACACACACACACACACACGAACGTACGCACACACACACACACGCTCACACACGCACACGCACACGCACACACACACACACACACACACACACACACACACACACACACACACACACACACACACACACACACACACACACACACACACACACACACACACACACAGGGCCTCTGCTGTTAGCCTGTTAGCCAGCCACGGACACAGATCAGAGGAACTGTCTCCACTTTATGATTGCCTCTGATATGAGACCTTGAACAGAGCTAGGGCCTCTAAAACTGTGTCCCAAAATGCTCCCTGTTCCCTTTATAGTGTACTATTACTTTTGACCAGGACCCACAGTGTGTCGTTAGGGACGCAGTACATAACTTGTGTAATGTTCAGGGAGAAGGCATTGGGCTCTCCTTAGCACCACCAGATCCACCCCCCCACCCCCCAGCAGCACGCCTGCCCCCCACCCCCAGGATAACAAGGCCTTGGAACCACATTCAAGAGCGTTCTCTGATGTCCAGGCCGATTCTGGACGGCGATATACAACTACAGCAGCAGCAGAGAAAGAGCTGTAAGCTTCGTGTCTCCTGTCGTCAAGGCAGAGTTAGACAGCGGATACCTCGAGAGGGAACGATGCTGTTAGGCTGAGGATCTTCAACCCTGGTCTGTCAACACCCACCACCTACGCACAGACAAAATGCTGCATGCTACAGTCATCCGTCCCGCACAGACAAAATGCTGCATGCTACAGTCATCTGTCCCTCACAGAGGGGGGCAAGGTAGCCTAGTGGTTAGAGCGGTGAACTAGTAACCGGAAGGTTGTGAGTTCAAACCCCCGAGCTGACGAGGTACTAATCTGTCGTTCTGCCCCTGAACAGGCAGTTAACCCACTGTTCCTAGGCCGTCATTGAAAATAAGAATTTGTTCTTAACTGACTTGCCTAGTAAAATAAAGGTAAAAAATATATAATTTTTTTTTTAAAACAGACAAACTGCTGCATGTTACAGTCATCCGTCCCTCACAGACAAACTTCTGCATGCTAAAGTCATCCGTCCCTCAGAGACAAACTGCTTCATGCTAAAGTCATCCGTCCCTCACAGACAAACTGCTACATGTTACAGTCATCCGTCCCTCACAGACAAACTGCTACACGTTACAGTCATCTGTCCCTCACAGACAAACTTCTGCACGCTAAAGTCATCCATCCCTCACAGTAGAAGTAGAAAGATAGAAGAGCAGTAATTGGAGGCTCATCCGGGAACCAAAAACCAACATAGTCTCACCTGAAGTACAGGCCACTGTAGAGTCATCTCTCTTAGAGCCCCAAAACCAAAATGACTTCTGACAGAGTTGAAAAACACTCGGCTGCTTATTGATGAACTTATCCTGACATTCCCCTCCAGCAGCCAGCCCTGTTGTGAGGTTGTGTCACAAATTAAACCCTATTCATTTTATAGTGCACTTCTTTAGACCCGGGGGTCCATAGGGCCTATAGGGCTCTGGTCAGAAGTAGTGCACTATGTAGGGAATAGGGTGCCATTTGTTCTATAAACAAGTGGATGGAGATAAGTATTATAAACATGTTGGCCTGGGTGGGATTCCTTCCAGGGATCAACGTCGGCTTTTAATAAATCCTCAATCCCTGATTGTGAGTGAAACAAGTAAAACAACTGCCTCCCGGATCGGCCCTTTGACTTGAGGAGGAGCACTCTTTACCCATCTATCCCAGGGATCTGCCTCTCTGCTGCAATCTTCTAATATCAAACCTCCATTTGAGGCTGGTTCAGGCATGGACACCTTGTTCTTGTTACACGGCCATTTTCTTTCTTTCTGGGGGAAGTTTCTATAATTGGTTCCAGGCTGGTCCGCGGGTCTGTGGGTGGCAGAGAATAAGGTCAGGGTGTTTTTCCACACATCATGACGTGATCAGGCCAGTGAGGTGGAACAGATCTGACAGGTCTATATATATATATATATATATATACAGTAAGACCCCTTTTTCCCAGCTCAACACCATTCTTCCTGTTCACGGGTCACTATACGTTGACATTAACCCATTTTTTTTACCTCGTTCATTACAGCGTATTTGCAAACTGGAACAACACGTTTTTAAACTTTTGACAAGAACAGAGTTTTTTAAAAAAGTTTTACACAGCTTCTGGTTTGATTTTTCACATGGGTTGGGGGTTGGGGGTGGGGACTGAGGGGGTGGATCAGCACTGAGGGGGGTGGATCAGGACTGAGGGGGTGGGGGTAGTCAGGACGGAGGGGGTAGTCAGGACTGAGGGGGGCTGAGGGGGGTGGATGGGGACTGAGGGGAGAACGGATTAGAGGGGTGGATGGGGACTGACGGGGGGGTGGGGGTGGGGACTGAGGGGGATGGGTAGGGGGTTGGATGGGGGCTGAGGGGGAGAACGGGTAGAGGGGTTGATTGGACTGAGGGGGAATGGGTAGGTAGTGGATGGGGACTGGAGGATGGAATGGGTAGGTAGTGGATGGGGACTGGAGGGCGGAATGGGTAGGTAGTGGATGGGGACTGGAGGATGGAATGGGTAGGTAGTGGATGGGGAATGGAGGGCGGAATGGGTAGGTAGTGGTGGGGACTGGAGGGGGAATGGGTAGGTAGTGGATGGGGACTGGAGGGGGAATGGGTAGGTAGTGGATGGGGACTGGAGGGGGAATGGGTAGGTAGTGGATGGGGACTGGAGGGCGGAATGGGTAGGTAGTGGATGGGGACTGGAGGGGGAATGGGTAGGTAATGGGGACTGGAGGGGGAATGGGTAGGTAGTGGATGGGGACTGGAGGGGGGAATGGGTAGGTAGGGTGGATGGGGACTGGGGAGGAGGGAATGGGTAGGTAGTGGATGGGGACTGGAGGGGGAATGGGTAGGTAGTGGATGGGGACTGGAGGGGGAATGGGTAGGTAGTGGATGGGGACTGGAGGGGAATGGGTAGGTAGTGGATGGGGACTGGAGGGGGAATGGGTAGGTAGTGGATGGGGACTGGAGGGGGAATGGGTAGGTAGTGGATGGGGACTGGAGGGGGAATGGGTAGGTAGTGGATGGGGACTGGAGGGGGAATGGGTAGGTAGTGGATGGGGACTGGAGGGGGAATGGGTAGGTAGTGGATGGGGACTGGAGGGGGAATGGGTAGGTAGTGGATGGGGACTGGAGGGGGAATGGGTAGGTAGTGGATGGGGACTGGAGGGGGAATGGGTAGGTAGTGGGGATGGGGACTGGATGGGGACTGAATGGAATGTAGGTAGTGGATGGGGACTGGAGGGGGAAATGGGTAGGTAGTGGATGGGGACTGGAGGGGGAATGGGTAGGTAGTGGATGGGGACTGGAGGGGGAATGGGTAATGGATGGGGACTGGAGGGGGGAATGGGTAGGTAGTGGATGGGGACTGGAGGGGGAATGGGTAGGTAGTGGATGGGGACTGGAGGGGGAATGGGTAGGTAGTGGATGGGGACTGGAGGGGGAATGGGTAGGTAGTGGATGGGGACTGGAGGGGGAATGGGTAGGTAGTGGATGGGGACTGGAGGGGGAATGGGTAGGTAGTGGATGGGGACTGGAGGGGGGTAATGGGTAGGTAGTGGATGGGGACTGGAGGGGGAATGGGTAGGTAGTGGATGGGGACTGGAGGGCGGAATGGGTAGGTAGTGGATGGGGACTGGAGGGGGAATGGGTAGGTAGTGGATGGGGACTGGAGGGGGAATGGGTAGGTAGTGGATGGGGACTGGAGGGGGAATGGGTAGGTAGTGGATGGGGACTGGGGGAATGGGTAGGTAGTGGATGGGGACTGGAGGGGGAATGGGTAGGTAGTGGATGGGGACTGGAGGGGGAATGGGTAGGTAGTGGATGGGGACTGGAGGGGGAATGGGTAGGTAGTGGATGGGGACTGGAGGGGGAATGGGTAGGTAGTGGATGGGGACTGGAGGGGGAATGGGTAGGTAGTGGATGGGGACTGGAGGGGGAATGGGTAGGTAGTGGATGGGGACTGGAGGGGGAATGGGTAGGTAGTGGATGGGGACTGGAGGGGGAATGGGTAGGTAGTGGATGGGGACTGGAGGGGGAATGGGTAGGTAGTGGATGGGGACTGGAGGGGGAATGGGTAGGTAGTGGATGGGGACTGGAGGGGGAATGGGTAGGTAGTGGATGGGGACTGGAGGGGGGGTAGTGGATGGGGACTGGAGGGGGAATGGGTAGGTAGGATGGGGACTGGAGGGGGAATGGGTAGGTAGTGGATGGGGACTGGAGGGGGAATGGGGACTAGGTAGGTGGGATGGGGACTGGAGGGGGAATGGGTAGGTAGTGGATGGGGACTGGAGGGGGAATGGGTAGGTAGTGGATGGGGACTGGAGGGCGGAATGGGTAGGTAGTGGATGGGGACTGGAGGGGGAATGGGTAGGTAGTGGATGGGGACTGGAGGGGGAATGGGTAGGTAGTGGATGGGGACTGGAGGGGGAATGGGTAGGTAGTGGATGGGGACTGGAGGGGGAATGGGTAGGTAGTGGATGGGGACTGGAGGGGGAATGGGTAGGTAGTGGATGGGGACTGGAGGGGGAATGGGGACTGGAGGGGGAATAGTGGATGGGGACTGGAGGGGGAATGGGTAGGTAGTGGATGGGGACTGGAGGGGGAATGGGTAGGTAGTGGATGGGGACTGGAGGGGGAATGGGTAGGTAGTGGATGGGGACTGGGGGGAATGGGTAGGTAGTGGATGGGGACTGGAGGGGGAATGGGTAGGTAGTGGATGGGGACTGGAGGGGGAATGGGTAGGTAGTGGATGGGGACTGGAGGGGGAATGGGTAGGTAGTGGATGGGGACTGGATGGGGACTGTGGATGGGGACTGGAGGGGGAATGGGTAGGTAGTGGATGGGGACTGGAGGGGGAATGGGTAGGTGGGGATGGGGACTGGAGGGGAATGGGTAGGTAGTGGATGGGGACTGGAGGGGGAATGGGTAGGTAGTGGATGGGGACTGGAGGGGGAATGGGTAGGTAGTGGATGGGGACTGGAGGGGGGAATGGGTAGGTAGTGGATGGGGACTGGAGGGGGAATGGGTAGGTAGTGGATGGGGACTGGAGGGGGAATGGGTAGGTAGTGGATGGGGACTGGAGGGGGAATGGGTAGGTAGTGGATGGGGACTGGAGGGGGAATGGGTAGGTAGTGGATGGGGACTGGAGGGGGAATGGGTAGGTAGTGGATGGGGACTGGAGGGGGAATGGGTAGGTAGTGGATGGGGGGGACTGGGTAGGGGGATGGGGAAGGGGGAATGGGTAGGTAGTGGATGGGGACTGGAGGGGGAATGGGTAGGTAGTGGATGGGGACTGGAGGGGGAATGGGTAGGTAGTGGATGGGGACTGGAGGGGGAATGGGTAGGTAGTGGATGGGGACTGGAGGGGGAATGGGTAGGTAGTGGATGGGGACTGGAGGGGGAATGGGTAGGTAGTGGATGGGGACTGGAGGGGGAATGGGTAGGTGGTGGATGGGGACTGGAGGGGGGAATGGGTAGGTAGTGGATGGGGACTGGAGGGGAATGGGTAGGTAGTGGATGGGGACTGGAGGGGGAATGGGTAGGTAGTGGATGGGGACTGGAGGGGGAATGGGTAGGTAGTGGATGGGGACTGGAGGGGGAATGGGTAGGTAGTGGATGGGGACTGGAGGGGGAATGGGTAGGTAGTGGATGGGGACTGGAGGGGGAATGGGTAGGTGGTGGATGGGGACTGGAGGGGGAATGGGTAGGTAGTGGATGGGGACTGGAGGGGGAATGGGTAGGTAGTGGATGGGGACTGGAGGGGGAATGGGTAGGTAGTGGATGGGGACTGGAGGGGGAATGGGTAGGTAGTGGATGGGGACTGGAGGGGGAATGGGTAGGTAGGATGGGGATGGGGAATGGAGGGTGGATGGGGACTGGGTAATGGGTAGGTAGTGGATGGGGACTGGAGGGGGAATGGGTAGGTGGGTAGTGGATGGGGACTGGAGGGGGAATGGGTAGGTAGTGGATGGGGACTGGAGGGGAATGGGTAGGTAGTGGATGGGGACTGGAGGGGAATGGGTAGGTAGTGGATGGGGACTGGAGGGGGAATGGGTAGGTAGTGGATGGGGACTGGAGGGGGAATGGGTAGGTAGTGGATGGGGACTGGAGGGGAATGGGTAGGTAGTGGATGGGGACTGGAGGGGGAATGGGTAGGTAGTGGATGGGGACTGGAGGGGGAATGGGTAGGTAGTGGATGGGGACTGGAGGGGGAATGGGTAGGTAGTGGATGGGGACTGGAGGGGGAATGGGTAGGTAGTGGATGGGGACTGGAGGGGGAATGGGTAGGTAGTGGATGGGGACTGGAGGGGGGTAATGGGGGGACTGGAGGGGGAATGGGTGGATGGGGGGACTGGAGGGGGAATGGGTAGGTAGTGGATGGGGACTGGAGGGGGAATGGGTAGGTAGTGGATGGGGACTGGAGGGGGAATGGGTAGGTAGTGGATGGGGACTGGAGGGGAATGGGTAGGTGGATGGGGACTGGAGGGGGAATGGGTAGGTAGTGGATGGGGTGGACTGGGGACTGGGGGGGAATGGGTAGGTAGTGGATGGGGACTGGAGGGGGAATGGGTAGGTAGTGGATGGGGACTGGAGGGGGAATGGGTATGGGTGGGTAGTGGATGGGGACTGGGGACTGGGGGAATGGGTAGGTAGTGGATGGGGACTGGAGGGGGAATGGGTAGGTAGTGGATGGGGACTGGAGGGGGAATGGGTAGGTAGTGGATGGGGACTGGAGGGGGAATGGGTAGGTAGTGGATGGGGACTGGAGGGGGAATGGGTAGGTAGTGGATGGGGACTGGAGGGGGAATGGGTAGGTAGTGGATGGGGACTGGAGGGGGAATGGGTAGGTAGTGGATGGGGACTGGAGGGGGAATGGGTAGGTAGTGGATGGGGACTGGAGGGGGAATGGGTAGGTAGTGGAACTGGAGGGGGGAATGGGTAGGTAGTGGATGGGGACTGGAGGGGGAATGGGTAGGTAGTGGATGGGGACTGGAGGGGGAATGGGTAGGTAGTGGATGGGGACTGGAGGGGGAATGGGTAGGTAGTGGACTGGGGACTGGAGGGGGAATGGGTAGGTAGTGGATGGGGACTGGAGGGGGAATGGGTAGGTAGTGGATGGGGACTGGAGGGGGAATGGGTAGGTAGTGGATGGGGACTGGAGGGGGAATGGGTAGGTAGTGGATGGGGACTGGAGGGGGAATGGGTAGGTAGTGGATGGGGACTGGAGGGGGAATGGGTGGGGAGGTAGTGGATGGGGACTGGAGGGGGAATGGGTAGGTAGTGGATGGGGACTGGGGGGAATGGGTAGGTGGGATGGGGACTGGAGGGGGAATGGGTAGGTAGTGGATGGGGACTGGAGGGGGAATGGGTAGGTAGTGGATGGGGACTGGAGGGGGAATGGGTAGGTAGTGGATGGGGACTGGAGGGGGAATGGGTAGGTAGTGGATGGGGACTGGAGGGGGAATGGGTAGGTAGTGGATGGGGACTGGAGGGGGAATGGGTAGGTAGTGGATGGGGACTGGAGGGGGAATGGGTAGGTAGTGGATGGGGACTGGAGGGGGAATGGGTAGGTAGTGGATGGGGACTGGAGGGGGAATGGGTAGGTAGTGGATGGGGACTGGAGGGGGAATGGGTAGGTAGTGGATGGGGACTGGAGGGGGAATGGGTAGGTAGTGGATGGGGACTGGAGGGGGAATGGGTAGGTAGTGGATGGGGACTGAGGGGGAATGGGTAGGTAGTGGATGGGGACTGGAGGGGGAATGGGTAGGTAGTGGATGGGGACTGGAGGGGGAATGGGTAGGTAGTGGATGGGGACTGGAGGGGGAATGGGTAGGTAGTGGATGGGGACTGGAGGGGGGAATGGGTAGGTAGTGGATGGGGACTGGAGGGAATGGGTAGGTAGTGGATGGGGACTGGAGGGGGAATGGGTAGGTAGTGGATGGGGACTGGAGGGGGAATGGGTAGGTAGTGGATGGGGACTGGAGGGGGAATGGGTAGGTAGTGGATGGGGACTGGAGGGGGAATGGGTAGGTAGTGGATGGGGACTGGAGGGGGGAATGGGTAGGTAGTGGATGGGGACTGGAGGGGGAATGGGTAGGTAGTGGATGGGGACTGGAGGGGGAATGGGGTAGTGGATGGGGACTGGAGGGGGAATGGGTATGGGGACTGGAGGGGGAATGGGTAGGTAGTGGATGGGGACTGGAGGGGGAATGGGTAGGTAGTGGATGGGGACTGGAGGGGGGAATGGGTAGGTAGTGGATGGGGACTGGAGGGGGGAATGGGTAGGTAGTGGATGGGGACTGGAGGGGGAATGGGTAGGTAGTGGATGGGGACTGGAGGGGGAATGGGTAGGTAGTGGATGGGGACTGGAGGGGGAATGGGTAGGTAGTGGATGGGGACTGGAGGGGGAATGGGGGGACTGGAGGTGGTGGATGGGGGGACTGGAGGGGGAATGGGTAGGTAGTGGATGGGGACTGGAGGGGGAATGGGTAGGTAGTGGATGGGGACTGGAGGGGGAATGGGTAGGTAGTGGATGGGGACTGGAGGGGGAATGGGTAGGTAGTGGATGGGGACTGGAGGGGGAATGGGTAGGTAGTGGATGGGGACTGGAGGGGGAATGGGGTAGGGATGGGGACTGGAGGGAATGGATGGGGACTGGGGACTGGGGGGAATGGGTAGGTAGTGGATGGGGACTGGAGGGGGAATGGGTAGGTAGTGGATGGGGACTGGAGGGGGAATGGGTAGGTAGTGGATGGGGACTGGAGGGGGAATGGGTAGGTAGTGGATGGGGACTGGAGGGGGAATGGGTAGGTAGTGGATGGGGACTGGAGGGGGAATGGGTAGGTAGTGGATGGGGACTGGAGGGGGAATGGGTAGGTAGTGGATGGGGACTGGAGGGGGAATGGGTAGGTAGTGGATGGGGACTGGAGGGGGAATGGGTAGGTAGTGGATGGGGACTGGAGGGGGAATGGGTAGGTAGTGGATGGGGACTGGAGGGGGAATGGGTAGGTAGTGGATGGGGACTGGAGGGGGAATGGGTAGGTAGTGGATGGGGACTGGAGGGGGAATGGGTAGGTAGTGGATGGGGACTGGAGGGGGAATGGGTAGGTAGTGGATGGGGACTGGAGGGGGAATGGGTAGGTAGTGGATGGGGACTGGAGGGGGAATGGGTAGGTAGTGGATGGGGACTGGAGGGGAATGGGTAAGTGGATGGGGACTGGAGGGGGAATGGGTAGGTAGTGGATGGGGACTGGAGGGGGAATGGGTAGGTAGTGGATGGGGACTGGAGGGGGAATGGGTAGGTAGTGGATGGGGACTGGAGGGGAATGGGTAGGTAGTGGATGGGGACTGGAGGTGGGTAGTGGGATGGGGACTGGAGGGGGAATGGGTAGGTAGGTAGTGGATGGGACTGGAGGGGGAATGGGTAGGTAGTGGATGGGGACTGGAGGGGGAATGGGTAGGTAGTGGATGGGGACTAAATGGGGGAATGGGTAGGTAGTGGATGGGGACTGAATTGGGGAATGGGAAGGGGTGGATAGGTACAGGGGAGTAATATGGACAGGGGGTGGGAATGGGGGTGGGGGATTGGTAGGGAGGTGGATGGGGAATGGGGGGGGTTGGGGGGTGGATAGGGACTGTGGGGGAATATGGATAGGGGGTGGATGGGGAATGAAGGGGGAAATGGGTTGTTGTGTGGATGGAGACTGAGGGGGGTGGATGGGGGGGGGGATAGGGACTGAGGGGGGGTGGATGGGGACTGAGAGAGGGGATGGGTTGGGTTTGTCTTTATATGCATGTATTACATGTTTTGGCTCCTGCAACCCCCCATTGAAAAAGGCAGATGACAAAACATAATAAAAAGTTTGTCACCAAAAATAAATGGCTAAATTGAAGTGTGAAGTTTAAGTTTTTACAAAAAAAAAAGATTTTTCTCTGCCTCAGGGTGGCTCCGGGGACTACCTCTCTTTAAATCTAAAGAAACAGCATCGATATCAGCATCAGTATGGTGTTCCTCCCCTCAACACAGACTGGACTCTATTTCTCAATCCGCCTCTCTCTTTTTTCTACCTCTTTGACTCAATCTCAATCTCTCCCTCACTCTCACATATATATATATCTCTCTCTCTCCTTCTCTTCCTCACTCACATATCTCTCTCCCTCACTCTCACATCTCTCTCTCTCCCTCTCTTTCTCTCTCTCTCCGTCTCTCTTCATTCTCACATATCTCTCTCTCTCTTAGTCTCCCTCACTCTCACATCTCTCTCTCTCCCTCTCTTTCTCTCTCTCTTTCTCTCTCTCCCCTACTCTCACATATCTCCCTCTCTTTCCCCTACTCTCACATCTCTCTCTCTCTCTCTCTTTCCCCTACTCTCACATCTCTCTCTCCTAGTCTCCCTCACTCTCACATCTCTCTCTCTCCCTCTCTTTCTCTCTCTCCCCTACTCTCACATATTTCTCTCTCTTTCCCCTACTCTCACATCTCTCTCTCTCTTTCCCCTACTCTCACATATCTCTCTCTATCTCCTAGTCTCCCTCACCCTCACATCTCTCTCTCTCTCACATCTCTCTCTCTCTCGCTCTCTCTCTCTCCCCTACTCTCACATATCTCTCTTTCTCTCTCCCTCAGTCTCACATCGCTCTCCCATCTCCCTCTCTCGCTCCCTCACTCTCACATATCCCTCTCTCTTCTTTCTTTCTCTCTCTCGGTCTCAAACAGAAAAACATGGATCTTAGCTCACTCTACACTTGACTTATTTTCTATAGCTACTACATAATATACCATTGTTATTGACCAAAAAATAACTTAGAATAAAGCCAAGCAACTTCTGGAAGAAAACAAAGCATTATTATATACACAGATTATTTATTGTTGATAGATACTGTAGTAGATACTATAGTAGATAATGTAGTAGATACTGTAATAGATACTGTAATAGATACTGTAGTAGATACTGTAGTAGATACTGTAGTAGATACTGTAGTAGACACTGTAATAGATACTGTAGTAGATACTGTAGTAGATACTGTAGTAGACACTGTAGTAGATACTGTAGTAGATACTGTAGTAGATACTGTACATACTGTAGTAGATACTGTAGTAGATACTGTAGTAGATACTGTATTTACTGTAGTAGATACTGTAGTAGATACTGTACATACTGTAGTAGATACTGTAGTAGATACTGTAGTAGATACTGTAATAGATACTGTAGTAGATACTGTAGTAGATACTGTAGTAGATACTGTAGTAGATACTGTAGTAGATACTGTAGTAGATACTGTAGTAGATACTGTAGTAGATACTGTAGTAGATACTGTAGTAGATACTGTAGTAGATACTGTAGTAGATACTGTAGTAGATACTGTAGTAGATACTGTAGTAGATACTGTAGTATACTGTAGTAGATGCTGTAGTAGATACTGTAGTAGATACTGAGTGGATAGTAGTAGATACTGTAGTGGATGATACTGTAGGATACTAGTAGATACTGTAGTGCATACTGTAGTAGATACTGTAGTAGATGCTGTAGTAGATACTGTAGTAGATACTGTAGTAGATACTGTAGTAGATACTGTAGTAGACACTGTAGTAGATACTGTAGTAGATACTGTAGTAGATACTGTAGGATACTGTTTTTTTACTGTGTAGATACTGTAGTAGATACTGTACATACTGTAGTAGATACTGTAGTAGATACTGTAGTAGATACTGTAGTGATACTGTAGTATACTGTGTAGATACTGTAGTGGATACTGTAGTAGATACTGTAGTAGATACTGTAGTAGATACTGTAGTGGATACTGTACATACTGTAGTAGATGCTGTAGTGGATACTGTAGTAGATACTGTAGTGGATACTGTACATACTGTAGTGATGCTGTAGTAGATACTGTAGTGATACTGTATTTACTGTAGAGATACTGTAGTGGATACACATACTGTAGTAGATACTGTAGTGATACTGTAGTGGATACTGTAGTGGATACTGTAGTAGATGCTGTAGTAGATACTGCTGTAGTAGATACTGTAGTACATGCTGTAGTGGATGCTGTAGTAGATACTGTAATGATACTGTAGTAGTGATGCTGTAGTGGATACTGTAGTGGATACTGTAGTTTACTGTAGTAGATACTGTAGTAGATGTGTACATACTGTGGTAGATACTGTAGCTGTAGTGGATACTGTAGTAGATACTGTAGTAGATACTGTAGTGATGCTGTAGTAGATACTGTAGTGATGCTGTAGTAGATACTGTAGTATATACTGTAGTAGATACTGTAGTAGATACTGTATGCTGTAGTGATGCTGTACATACTGTAGTAGATACTGTAGTAGATACTGTAGTAGATGCTGTAGTAGATACTGTACATACTGTAGTAGATACTGTAGTGGATACTGTAGTAGATACTGTATTTACTGTAGTAGATACTGTAGTAGATGCTGTGGGTGCTGTAGTAGATACTGTAGTAGATACTGTAGTAGATACTGTAATAGATACTGTAGTAGATACTGTAGTAGATAATGTAGTAGATACTGTAATAGATACTGTAGTAGATACTGTAGTAGATACTGTAGTACATACTGTAGTAGATACTGTAGTAGATACTGTAATAGATACTGTGTAGATACTGTAGTAGATACTGTAGTAGATACTGTAGTACATACTGTAGTAGATACTGTAGTAGATACTGTAGTACATACTGTAGTAGATACTGTAGTAGATACTGTAGTACATACTGTAGTAGATACTGTAGTAGATACTGTAGTACATACTGTAGTAGATACTGTAGTAGATACTGTAGTAGATACTATACATACTGTAATAGATACTGTAGTAGATACTGTAGTAGATACTGTAGTAGACACTGTAGTAGATACTGTAGTAGATACTGTAGTAGACACTGTAGTAGACACTGTAGTAGATACTGTAGTAGATACTGTAGTAGATACTGTACATACTGTAGTAGATACTGTAGTAGATACTGTATTTACTGTAGTAGATACTGTAGTAGATACTGTACATACTGTAGTAGATACTGTAGTAGATACTGTAGTATATACTGTAGTAGATACTGTAGTAGATACTGTAGTAGATACTGTAGTAGATACTGTAGTAGATACTGCAGTAGATACTGTAGTAGATACTGTAGTAGATACTGTAGTAGATACTGTACATACTGTAGTAGATACTGTAGTAGATACTGTACATACTGTAATACATACTGTAGTAGATACTGTAGTAGATACTGTAGTAGATACTGTAGTAGATACTGTAGTAGATACTGTAGTAGATACTGTAGTACATACTGTAGTAGATACTGTAGTAGATACTGTAGTAGATACTGTAGTACATACTGTAGTAGATAATGTAGTAGATACTGTAGTAGATACTGTAGTGCATACTGTAGTAGATACTGTAGTAGATACTGTAGTAGATACTGTAGTACATACTGTAGTAGATACTGTAGTAGATACTGTAGTAGATACTATACATACTGTAATAGATACTGTAGTAGATACTGTAGTAGATACTGTAGTAGACACTGTAGTAGATACTGTAGTGGATGCTGTAGTAGATGCTGTAGTAGATGCTGTAGTGGATACTGTGTTTACTGTAGTAGATACTGTAGTAGATACTGTAGTGATACTGTAGTAGATACTGTAGTAGATGCTGTAGTAGATACTGTAGTGATACTGTAGTAGATACTGTAGTGATACTGTACATGCTGTAGTAGATACTGTAGTAGATACTGTAGTGGATACTGTAGTAGATACTGTACATACTGTAGTATGCTGTAGTAGATACTGTAGTAGATACTGTAGTAGATACTGTACATACTGTAGTAGATACTGTAGTAGATACTGTAGTGATACTGTAGTTACTGTAGTAGATACTGTAGTAGATACTGTACTGTAGTAGATACTGTAGTATACTGTAATAGATACTGTAGTAGATACTGTAGTAGATACTGTAGTACATACTGTAGTAGATACTGTGTAGATACTGTAGTAGATACTGTAGTAGATACTGTAGTAGATACTGTATGCTGTAGTGGATACTGTAGTGATACTGTACATACTGTAGTAGATACTGTAGTATATACTGTAGTAGATACTGTAGTAGATACTGTAGTATATACTGTAGTAGATACTGTAGTAGATACTGTAGTACATACTGTAGTAGATACTGTAGTAGATACTGTAGTATATACTGTAGTAGATACTGTAGTAGATACTGTACATACTGTAGTAGATACTGTACATACTGTAGTAGATACTGTAGTAGATACTGTAGTAGATACTGTAGTAGATACTGTACATACTGTAGTAGATACTGTAGTAGATACTGTAGTAGATACTGTATTTACTGTAGTAGATACTGTAGTAGATACTGTACATACTGTAGTAGATACTGTAGTAGATACTGTAGTAGATACTGTAATAGATACTGTAGTAGATACTGTAGTAGATACTGTAATAGATACTGTAGTAGATACTGTAGTAGATACTGTAGTAGATACTGTAGTACATACTGTAGTAGATACTGTAGTGGATGCTGTAGTAGATACTGTAGTAGATACTGTAGTAGATACTGTAGTAGATGCTGTGGTGGATACTGTAGTAGATACTGTAGTAGATACTGTAGTACATACTGTAGTAGATACTGTAGTGGATGCTGTAGTACATACTGTAGTAGATACTGTAGTAGATGCTGTAGTAGATACTGTAGTACATACTGTAGTGATGCTGTAGTAGATACTGTAGTGGATACTGTACATACTGTAATAGATACTGTAGTGATGCTGTAGTAGATACTGTAGTAGATACTGTAGTGGATACTGTAGTAGATGCTGTAGTAGATACTGTAGTAGTGGATACTGTAGTAGATACTGTACATGCTGTAGTAGATACTGTAGTAGATACTGTAGTGGAGATACTGTAGTAGATACTGTAGTAGATACTGTACATACTGTAGTAGATACTGTAGTAGATACTGTAGTAGATACTGTAGTGGATACTGTAGTAGATACTGTAGTAGATACTGTAGTAGTAGATACTGTAGTAGATGCTGTAGTGTATATACTGTAGTAGATGCTGTAGTACATACTGTAGTAGATACTGTAGTAGATACTGTAGTACATACTGTAGTGATACTGTAGTAGATGCTGTAGTAGATACTGTAGTAGATACTGTAGTAGATACTGTAGTAGATACTGTAGTAGATGCTGTAGTAGATGCTGTAGTAGATACTGTGTAGATACTGTAGTAGATACTGTAGTAGATACTGTATACTGTAGGATGCTGTAGTAGATACTGTAGTAGATGCTGTAGTGACTGTGCATACTGTAGTAGATACTGTAGATACTGTAGTAGATACTGTAGTAGATACTGTAGTACATACTGTAGTAGATACTGTAGTAGATACTGTAGTAGATACTGTAGTAGATGCTGTAGTAGATACTGTAGTAGATACTGTATACTGTAGTGTAGATACTGTAGTAGATACTGTAGTAGATATAGTGATGCTGTAGTGCATACTGTAGTGGATACTGTAGTAGATACTGTAGTAGATACTGTAGTAGATACTGTAGTAGATACTGTAGTACATACTGTAGTAGATACTGTAGTAGATACTGTAGTAGATACTGTAGTAGATACTGTAGTAGATACTGTAGTATACTGTAGTAGATACTGCATGTAGTAGATACTGTAGTAGATACTGTAGTAGATACTGTAGTACATACTGTAGTAGATACTGTAGTAGATACTGTAGTAGATACTGTAGTAGATACTGTATACTGTAGTAGATACTGTAGTAGATACTGTAGTAGATACTGTAGTAGATACTGTAGTAGATACTGTAGTAGATACTGTAGTAGATACTGTAGTAGATACTGTAGTAGATACTGTAGTAGATACTGTAGTAGATACTGTAGTAGATACTGTAGTGGATACTGTAGTGGATGCTGTACATGCTGTAGTAGATGCTGTAGTAGATACTGTAGTAGATACTGTAGTACATACTGTAGTAGATACTGTAGTAGATACTGTAGTAGATACTGTACATACTGTAGTGGATACTGTAGTAGATACTGTAGTAGATACTGTAGTAGATACTGTAGTATACTGTAGTAGATACTGTAGTAGATGCTGTAGTAGATGCTGTAGTAGATACTGTATACTGTAGTGTAGATGCTGTAGTAGATACTGTAGTAGATACTGTAGTAGATACTGTAGTAGATACTGTAGTAGATACTGTAGTACATACTGTAGTACTGTAGTAGATACTGTAGTAGATACTGTAGTAGATACTGTAGTAGATACTGTAGTATACTGTAGTAGATACTGTAGTAGATACTGTAGTAGATACTGTAGTAGATACTGTAGTAGATGCTGTAGTAGATACTGTACTGCTGTAGTATGCTGTAGTAGATACTGTAGTAGATACTGTAGTAGATACTGTAGTAGATACTGTAGTAGATGCTGTAGTAGATACTGTAGTAGATACTGTGTAGTAGATACTGTAGTAGATACTGTAGTAGATACTGTAGTGGATGCTGTAGTAGATACTGTACATACTGTAGTAGATACTGTAGTAGATGCTGTAGTAGATGCTGTAGTAGATACTGTAGTAGATGCTGTACTGTGTAGATACTGTAGTAGATACTGTAGTAGATACTGTAGTATACTGTAGTAGATACTGTAGTAGATACTGTAGTAGATACTGTAGTAGATACTGTAGTAGATACTGTAGTAGATGCTGTAGTAGAGTACTGTAGTAGATACTGTAGTAGATACTGTAGTAGATACTGTAGTAGATGCTGTAGTATACTGTAGTATGCTGTAGTAGATACTGTAGTAGATACTGTAGTAGATACTGTAGTAGATACTGTAGTAGATACTGTAGTAGATGTGTGGTAGATACTGTAGTAGATACTGTAGTAGATACTGTAGTAGATACTGTAGTGATACTGTAGTAGATGCTGTAGTGGATGCTGTAGTACTGTAGTGTAGTAGATACTGTAGTAGTGATACTGTAGTAGATGCTGTAGTGATATGTACTGTAGTGATACTGTATGCTGTAGTAGATACTGTAGTAGATACTGTAGTAGATACTGTAGTAGATACTGTAGTAGATACTGTAGTGATACTGTAGTGGATACTGTAGTACATACTGTAGTAGATACTGTAGTAGATACTGTAGTAGATACTGTAGTAGATGCTGTAGTATACTGTAGTAGATACTGTAGTAGATACTGTAGTATGCTGTAGTGGATGCTGTAGTAGATGCTGTAGTAGATACTGTAGTAGATGCTGTAGTGGATGCTGTAGTGATATGCTGTAGATACTGTAGTAGATACTGTAGTAGATACTGTAGTAGATACTGTAGTAGATACTGTAGTAGATACTGTAGTACATACTGTAGTAGATAATGTAGTAGATACTGTAGTAGATACTGTAGTGCATACTGTAGTAGATACTGTAGTAGATACTGTAGTAGATACTGTAGTACATACTGTAGTAGATACTGTAGTAGATACTGTAGTAGATACTGTAGTAGATACTGTAGTAGATACTGTAGTAGATACTGTAGTAGATACTGTAGTAGATACTGTAGTAGATACTGTAGTATACTGTAGTAGATACTGTAGTAGATACTGTAGTAGATACTGTAGTAGATACTGTAGTAGATACTGTAGTAGATACTGTAGTAGAGTAGATACTGTAGTAGACTGCTGTAGTAGATACTGTAGTAGATACTGTAGTAGATACTGTAGTAGATACTGTGTATGTAGTAGATACTGTAGTAGATACTGTAGTAGATACTGTAGTAGATACTGTAGTAGATACTGTAGTAGATACTGTAGTAGATACTGTAGTAGATACTGTAGTAGATACTGTAGTAGATACTGTAGTAGATACTGTAGTAGATACTGTAGTAGATACTGTAGTAGATACTGTAGTAGATACTGTAGTAGATACTGTAGTAGATACTGTAGTAGATACTGTAGTAGATACTGTAGTAGATACTGTAGTAGATACTGTAGTAGATACTGTAGTAGATGCTGTAGTAGATACTGTAGTAGATACTGTAGTAGATACTGTAGTAGATACTGTAGTAGATACTGTAGTAGATACTGTAGTAGATACTGTAGTAGATACTGTAGTAGATACTGTAGTAGATACTGTATTTACTGTAGTAGATACTGTAGTGATACTGTAGTGAGATACTGTAGTAGATACTGTAGTAGATACTGTAGTAGATACTGTAGTAGATACTGTAGTAGATACTGTAGTAGATACTGTAGTAGATACTGTAGTAGATACTGTAGTAGATACTGTAGTATACTGTAGTAGATACTGTAGTAGATACTGTAGTAGATATACTGTAGTAGATACTGTAGTAGATACTGTAGTAGATACTGTAGTAGATACTGTAGTAGATACTGTAGTAGATACTGTAGTAGATACTGTAGTAGATACTGTATTTACTGTAGTAGATACTGTAGTAGATACTGTACATACTGTAGTAGATACTGTAGTAGATACTGTAGTAGATACTGTAGTAGATACTGTAGTAGATACTGTAGTAGATACTGTAGTATACTGTAGTAGATACTGTAGTAGATACTGTAGTAGATACTGTAGTAGATACTGTAGTAGATACTGTAGTAGATACTGTAGTAGATACTGTAGTATATACTGTAGTAGATACTGTAGTAGATACTGTAGTAGATACTGTAGTATATACTGTAGTAGATACTGTAGTAGATACTGTAGTAGATACTGTAGCATACTGTAGTATACTGTAGTGGATACTGTAGTAGATACTGTAGTATACTGTAGTAGATACTGTAGTAGATACTGTAGTAATGCTGTAGTGCTGTAGTAGATACTGTAGTAGATAGATACTGTAGTAGATACTGTAGTACATACTGTAGTAGATACTGTAGTAGATACTGTAGTAGGATACTGTAGTAGATACTGTAGTAGATACTGTAGTAGATACTGTAGTAGATACTGTAGTAGATACTGTAGTATACTGTAGTACAGATACTGTAGTAGATACTGCTGTAGTAGATACTGTACATACTGTAGTAGATACTGTAGTAGATACTGTAGTAGATACTGTAGTAGATAGTAGATACTGTAGTAGATACTGTAGTAGATACTGTAGTACATACTGTAGTAGATACTGTAGTAGATACTGTAGTAGATACTATACATACTGTAATAGATACTGTAGTAGATACTGTAGTAGATACTGTAGTAGACACTGTAGTAGATACTGTAGTAGATACTGTAGTAGATACTGTAGTAGATACTGTAGTAGATACTGTAGTAGATACTGTAGTAGATACTGTATAGATACTGTAGTAGATACTGTAGTAGATACTGTAGTAGATACTGTAGTAGATACTGTAGTAGATACTGTAGTACATACTGTAGTAGATACTGTAGTAGATACTGTAGTACATACTGTAGTAGATACTGTAGTAGATACTGTAGTAGATACTGTAGTACATACTGTAGTAGATACTGTAGTAGATACTGTAGTAGATACTGTAGTAGATACTGTACATACTGTAGTAGATACTGTAGTAGATACTGTAGTAGATACTGTAGTAGATACTGTAGTAGATACTGTAGTAGATACTGTAGTACATACTGTAGTAGATACTGTAGTAGATACTGTAGTAGATACTGTAGTAGATACTGTAGTAGATACTGTAGTAGATACTGTAGTAGATACTGTAGTAGATACTGTAGTATATACTGTAGTAGATACTGTAGTAGATACTGTAGTAGATACTGTAGTAGATACTGTAGTAGATACTGTAGTATACTGTAGATACTGTAGTAGATACTGTAGTAGATACTGTAGTAGATACTGTATTTACTGTAGTAGATACTGTAGTAGATACTGTACATACTGTAGTAGATACTGTAGTAGATACTGTAGTAGATACTGTAGTAGATACTGTAGTAGATACTGTAGTAGATACTGTAGTAGATACTGTAGTAGATACTGTAGTAGATACTGTAGTAGATACTGTAGTAGATACTGTAGTAGATACTGACACTGTAGTAGATACTGTAGTAGATACTGTATACTGTAGTATATACTGTAGTAGATACTGTAGTAGATACTGTAGTAGATACTGTACATACTGTAGTAGATACTGTAGTAGATACTGTAGTAGATACTGTGTAGTAGATACTGTAGTAGATACTGTAGTAGATACTGTAGTAGATACTGTAGTAGATACTGTAGTAGATACTGTAGTAGATACTGTAGTAGATACTGTAGTAGATACTGTAGTAGATACTGTAGTAGATACTGTAGTAGATACTGTAGTAGATACTGTATTTACTGTAGTAGATACTGTAGTAGATACTGTAGTACATACTGTAGTAGATACTGTAGTAGATACTGTAGTAGATACTGTAGTAGATACTGTAGTAGATACTGTAGTAGATACTGTAGTAGATACTGTAGTAGATACTGTAGTATACTGTAGTACATACTGTAGTAGATACTGTAGTATACTGTAGTAGATACTGTAGTAGATACTGTAGTAGATACTGTAGTAGATACTGTAGTAGATACTGTAGTAGATACTGTAGTAGTAGATACTGTAGTAGATACTGTAGTAGATACTGTAGTAGATACTGTAGTAGATACTGTACAGATACTGTAGTAGATACTGTAGTAGATACTGTAGTAGATACTGTACATACTGTAGTAGATACTGTAGTAGATACTGTAGTACATACTGTAGTATACTGTAGTAGATACTGTAGTAGATACTGTAGTAGATACTGTAGTAGATACTGTAGTAGATACTGTAGTAGATACTGTAGTACATACTGTAGTAGATACTGTAGTAGATACTGTAGTATATACTGTAGTAGATACTGTAGTAGATACTGTACATACTGTAGTAGATACTGTACATACTGTAGTAGATACTGTAGTAGATACTGTACATACTGTAATACATACTGTAGTAGATACTGTAGTAGATACTGTAATAGATACTGTAGTAGATACTGTAGTAGATACTGTAGTAGATACTGTTAGTAGATACTGTAGTAGATACTGTAGTAGATACTGTAGTAGATACTGTAGTAGATACTGTAGTAGATACTGTAGTAGATACTGTAGTAGATACTGTAGTAGATACTGTAGTAGATACTGTAGTAGATACTGTAGTAGATACTGTAGTAGATACTGTAGTAGATACTGTAGTAGATACTGTAGTAGATACTGTAGTACATACTGTAGTAGATACTGTAGTAGATACTGTGGTAGATACTGTAGTAGATACTGTAGTAGATACTGTAGTAGATACTGTAGTAGATACTGTACATACTGTAGTAGATACTGTAGTAGATACTGTAGTAGATACTGTAGTAGATACTGTATACTGTAGTAGATACTGTAGTAGATACTGTACATACTGTAGTAGATACTGTACATACTGTAGTAGATACTGTAGTAGATACTGTAGTAGATACTGTACATACTGTAGTAGATACTGTAGTAGATACTGTAGTAGATACTGTAGTAGATACTGTAGTAGATACTGTAGTAGATACTGTACATACTGTAGTATATACTGTAGTAGATACTGTAGTACTACTGTAGTAGATACTGTACATACTGTAGTAGATACTGTACAGATACTGTAGTAGATACTGTAGTATACTGATACTGTAGTAGATACTGTAGTAGATACTGTAGTAGATACTGTAGTATATACTGTAGTACTGTAGTAGATACTGTAGTAGATACATACTGTAGTAGATACTGTAGTAGATACTGTAGATACTGTAGATACTGTAGTACATACTGTAGTAGATACTGTAGTATATACTGTAGTAGATACTGTAGTAGATACTGTAGTAGATACTGTAGTACATACTGTAGTAGATACTGTAGTAGATACTGTAGTACATACTGTAGTAGATACTGTAGTAGATACTGTAGTAGATACTGTAGTAGATACTGTAGTAGATACTGTAGTAGATACTGTAGTAGATACTGTAGTAGATACTGTAGTAGATACTGTAGTAGATACTGTAGTAGATACTGTAGTAGATACTGTAGTAGATACTGTAGTAGATACTGTAGTAGATACTGTAGTAGATACTGTAGTAGATACTGTAGTAGATACTGTAGTAGATACTGTAGTAGATACTGTAGTAGATACTGTAGTAGATACTGTAGTAGATACTGTAGTACTGTACATACTGTAGTATACTGTAGTAGATACTGTAGTAGATACTGTACATATACTGTAGTAGATACTGTAGTAGATACTGTAGTAGATACTTGTAGTAGATACTGTAGTAGATACTGTAGTAGATACTGTAGTAGATACTGTAATACTGTAGTAGATACTGTAGTAGATACTGTAGTAGATACTGTAGTAGATACTGTAGTAGATACTGTAGATACTGTAGTAGATACTGTAGTAGATACTGTAGTACATACTGTATACTGCTGTATACTGTAGTAGATACTGTAGTAGATACTGTAGTAGATACTGTAGTAGATACTGTAGTAGATACTGTAGTAGATACTGTAGTACTGTAGTAGATACTGTAGTAGATACTACTACTGTAGTAGATACTGTAGTAGATACTGTAGTAGATACTGTACATACTGTAGTAGATACTGTAGTAGTAGTAGATACTGTAGTAGATACTGTACATACTGTAGTAGATACTGTAGTAGATACTGTAGTAGATACTGTAGTAGATACTGTAGTAGATACTGTAGTACATACTGTAGTAGATACTGTAGTAGATACTGTAGTAGATACTGTAGTAGATACTGTAGTAGATACTGTACATACTGTAGTAGATACTGTAGTAGATACTGTAGTAGATACTGTAGTAGATACTGTACATACTGTAGTAGATACTGTAGTAGATACTGTAGTAGATACTGTAGTAGATACTGTAGTAGATACTGTAGTAGATACTGTAGTAGATACTGTAGTAGATACTGTACATACTGTAGTAGATACTGTAGTAGATACTGTAGTAGATACTGTAGTAGATACTGTAGTAGATACTGTAGTAGATACTGTAGTAGATACTGTAATAGATACTGTAGTAGATACTGTAGTAGATACTGTAGTAGATACTGTATTATACTGTAGTAGATACTGTAGTAGATACTGTAGTAGATACTGTAATACTGTAGTAGATACTGTAGTAGATACTGTACATACTGTAGTATACTGTAGTAGATACTGTAGTACTACTGTAGTAGATACTGTAGTAGATACTGTAGTAGATACTGTAGTAGATACTGTAGTAGATACTGTAGTAGACTGTAGTACTGTAGTAGATACTGTAGTAGATACTGTAGTAGATACTGTAGTAGATACTGTAGTACATACTGTAGTACATACTGTAGTAGATACTGTAGTAGATACTGTAGTACTGTATACTGTAGTAGATACTGTAGTAGATACTGTACATACTGTAGTACTGTAGTAGATACTGTAGTAGTAGATACTGTAGTAGATACTACTAGTAGATACTGTAGTAGATACTGTAGTAGATACTGTAGTAGATACTGTGCATACTGTAGTAGATACTGTAGTAGATACTGTAGTAGATACTGTAGTAGATACTGTAGTAGATACTGTAGTAGATACTGTAGTAGATACTGTAGTAGATACTGTAGTAGATACTGTAGTAGATACTGTACATACTGTAGTAGATACTGTAGTAGATACTGTAGTAGATACTGTAGTAGATACTGTAGATACTGTAGTAGATACTGTACATACTGTAGTAGATACTGTAGTAGATACTGTAGTAGATACTGTAGTAGATACTGTGCATACTGTAGTAGATACTGTAGTAGATACTGTAGTAGATACTGTAGTAGATACTGTACATACTGTAGTAGATACTGTACATACTGTAGTAGATACTGTAGTAGATACTGTAGTAGATACTGTAGTAGATACTGTAGTAGATACTGTACATACTGTAGTAGATACTGTAGTAGATACTGTAGTAGATACTGTAGTAGATACTGTACATACTGTAGAGATACTGTACATACTGTAGTAGATACTGTAGTAGATACTGTAGTAGATACTGTAGTAGATACTGTAGTAGATACTGTAGTAGATACTGTAGTAGATACTGTAGTAGATACTGTAGTAGATACTGTAGTAGATACTGTATACTGTAGTAGATACTGTAGTAGATACTGTAGTAGATACTGTAGTAGATACTGTAGTAGATACTGTAGTAGATACTGTAGCATACTGTAGTAGATACTGTAGTAGATACTGTAGTAGATACTGTAGTAGATACTGTAGTAGATACTGTACATACTGTAGATAGAGTAGATACTGTAGTAGATACTGTAGTAGATATACTGTAGTAGATACTGTATACTGTAGTAGCTAGTAGATAATGTAGTAGATACTGTAGTAGATACTGTAGTAGATACTGTAGTAGATACTGTACATACTGTAGTAGATACTGTATTAGATACTGTAGTAGATACTGTACATACTGTAGTAGATACTGTACATACTGTAGTAGATACTGTAGTAGATACTGTAGTAGATACTGTACATACTGTAGTAGATACTGTAGTAGATACTGTAGTAGATACTGTACATACTGTAGTAGATACTGTAGTAGATACTGTAGTAGATACTGTAGTAGATACTGTACATACTGTAGTAGATACTGTAGTAGATACTGTAGTAGATACTGTAGTAGATACTGTAGTAGATACTGTAGTAGATACTGTAGTAGATACTGTAGTAGATACTGTAGTAGATACTGTAGTAGATACTGTAGTAGATACTGTAGTAGATACTGTAGTAGATACTGTAGTAGATACTGTAGTATATACTGTAGATACTGTACATGCATACTGTAGTAGATACTGTACTGTACATACTGTAGTATACTGTAGTAGATACTGTACATACTGTAGTAGATACTGTAGTAGATACTGTAGTAGATACTGTAGTAGATACTGTAGTAGATACTGTAGTAGATACTGTAGTACTGATACTGTAGATACTGTAGAGATACTGTAGTAGATACTGTACATACTGTAGTAGATACTGTAGTAGATACTGTAGTAGATACTGTAGTAGATACTGTAGTAGATACTGTACATACTGTAGTAGATACTGTAGTAGATACTGTAGTAGATACTGTAGTAGATACTGTACATACTGTAGTAGATACTGTAGTAGATACTGTAGTAGATACTGTAGTAGATACTGTACATACTGTAGTAGATACTGTAGTAGATACTGTAGTAGATACTGTAGTAGATACTGTAGTAGATACTGTACATAGATACTGTAGTAGATACTGTAGTAGATACTGTAGTAGATACTGTAGTAGATACTGTAGTAGATACTGTAGTAGATACTGTAGTAGATACTGTAGTAGATACTGTAGTAGATACTGTAGTAGATACTGTGCATACTGTAGTAGATACTGTAGTAGATACTGTAGTAGATACTGTAGTAGATACTGTAGTAGATACTGTAGTAGATACTGTACATACTGTAGTAGATACTGTAGTAGATACTGTACATACTGTAGTAGATACTGTAGTAGATACTGTACATACTGTAGTAGATACTGTAGTAGATACTGTAGTAGATACTGTAGTAGATACTGTAGTAGATACTGTAGTAGATACTGTACATACTGTAGTAGATACTGTAGTAGATACTGTACATACTGTAGTAGATACTGTAGTAGATACTGTAGTAGATACTGTAGTAGATACTGTAGTAGATACTGTACATACTGTAGTAGATACTGTAGTAGATACTGTAGTAGATACTGTAGTAGATACTGTAGTAGATACTGTACATACTGTAGTAGATACTGTAGTAGATACTGTAGTAGATACTGTAGTAGATACTGTACATACTGTAGTAGATACTGTAGTAGATACTGTAGTAGATACTGTAGATACTGTACATACTGTAGTAGATACTGTAGTAGATACTGTAGTAGATACTGTAGTAGATACTGTGCATACTGTAGTAGATACTGTAGTAGATACTGTAGTAGATACTGTAGTAGATACTGTACATACTGTAGTAGATACTGTAGTAGATACTGTAGTAGATACTGTAGTAGATACTGTAGTAGATACTGTACATACTGTAGTAGATACTGTAGTAGATACTGTAGTAGATACTGTAGTAGATACTGTACATACTGTAGTAGATACTGTAGTAGATACTGTAGTAGATACTGTAGATACTGTAGTAGATACTGTAGTAGATACTGTAGTAGATACTGTAGTACATACTGTAGTAGATACTGTAGTAGATACTGTAGTAGATACTGTAGTAGATACTGTAGTAGATACTGTAGTACATACTGTAGTAGATACTGTAGTAGATACTGTAGTAGATACTGTAGTATACTGTAGTACATACTGTAGTAGATACTGTAGTAGATACTGTAGTAGATACTGTAGTAGATACTGTAGTAGATACTGTAGTAGATACTGTAGTACATACTGTAGTAGATACTGTAGTAGATACTGTAGTAGATACTGTAGTAGATACTGTAGTAGATACTGTAGTAGATACTGTAGTAGATACTGTAGTAGATACTGTAGTAGATACTGTAGTAGATACTGTAGTAGATACTGTAGTATACTGTAGTAGATACTATACTACTGTAGTAGATACTGTAGTAGATACTGTAGTAGATACTGTACATACTGTAGTAGATACTGTAGTAGATAGATACTGTAGTAGATACTGTAGTAGATACTGTAGTAGATACTGTAGTAGATACTGTAGTAGATACTGTAGTAGATACTGTAGTAGATACTGTAGTACATACTGTAGTAGATACTGTACATACTGTAGTAGATACTGTAGTAGATACTGTAGTAGATACTGTACATACTGTAGTACATACTGTAGTAGATACTGTAGTAGATACTGTAGTAGATACTGTAATAGATACTGTAGTAGATACTGTAGTAGATACTGTACATACTGTAGTAGATACTGTAGTAGATACTGTAGTAGATACTGTAGTACATACTGTAGTACTTACTGTAGTACATACTGTAGTAGATACTGTACATACTGTAGTAGATACTGTAGTAGATACTGTAGTACATACTGTAGTACATACTGTAGTAGATACTGTAGTAGATACTGTAGTAGATACTGTACATACTGTAGTAGATACTGTAGTAGATACTGTAGTAGATACTGTAGTACATACTGTAGTAGATACTGTAGTACTGTAGTAGATACTGTACATACTGTAGATACTGTAGATACTGTAGTAGATACTGTAGTAGATACTGTAGTAGATACTGTAGTAGATACTGTAGTAGATACTGTAGTAGATACTGTACATACTGTAGTAGATACTGTAGTATATACTGTAGTAGATACTGTAGTAGATACTGTACATACTGTAGTAGATACTGTAGTAGATACTGTAGTAGATACTGTAGTAGATACTGTACATACTGTAGTAGATACTGTAGTAGATACTGTAGTATATACTGTAGTAGATACTGTAGTAGATACTGTACATACTGTAGTAGATACTGTAGTAGATACTGTAGTAGATACTGTAGTAGATACTGTACATACTGTAGTAGACACTGTAGTAGATACTGTAGTAGATACTGTAGTAGATACTGTGCATACTGTAGTAGATACTGTAGTAGATACTGTAGTAGATACTGTACATACTGTAGTAGATACTGTAGTAGATACTGTAGTACATATTGTAGTAGATACTGTAGTAGATACTGTAGTAGATACTGTAGTAGATACTGTGCATACTGTAGTAGATACTGTAGTAGATACTGTAGTAGATACTGTAGTAGATACTGTACATACTGTAGTAGATACTGTACATACTGTAGTAGATACTGTAGTAGATACTGTAGTACATACTGTAGTAGATACTGTAGTAGATACTGTGCATACTGTAGTAGATACTGTAGTAGATACTGTAGTAGATACTGTACATACTGTAGTAGATACTGTACATACTGTAGTAGATACTGTAGTACATACTGTAGTCGATACTGTAGTAGATACTGTACATACTGTAGTAGATACTGTAGTAGATACTGTAGTAGATACTGTACATACTGTAGTAGATACTGTAGTAGATACTGTAGTAGATACTGTAGTAGATACTGTACATACTGTAGTAGACACTGTAGTAGATACTGTAGTAGATACTGTAGTAGATACTGTGCATACTGTAGTAGATACTGTAGTAGATACTGTAGTAGATACTGTACATACTGTAGTAGATACTGTAGTAGATACTGTAGTAGATACTGTAGTAGATACTGTACATACTGTAGTAGATACTGTAGTAGATACTGTAGTAGATACTGTAGTAGATACTGTACATACTGTAGTAGATACTGTAGTAGATACTGTAGTAGATACTGTACATACTGTAGTAGATACTGTAGTAGATACTGTAGTAGATACTGTAGTAGATACTGTACATACTGTAGTAGATACTGTATTAGATACTGTAGTAGATACTGTACATACTGTAGTAGATACTGTACATACTGTAGTAGATACTGTAGTAGATACTGTAGTAGATACTGTACATACTGTAGTAGATACTGTAGTAGATACTGTACATACTGTAGTAGATACTGTACATACTGTAGTAGATACTGTAGTAGATACTGTAGTAGATACTGTACATACTGTAGTAGATACTGTAGTAGATACTGTACATACTGTAATATATACTGTAGTAGATACTGTAGTAGATACTGTAATATATACTGTAGTAGATACTGTACATACTGTAGTAGATACTGTAGTAGATACTGTACATACTGTAGTAGATACTGTAGTATACTGTAATATATACTGTAGTAGATACTGTAGTATATACTGTACATACTGTAGTACATACTGTAGTAGATACTGTACATACTGTAGTAGATACTGTAGTAGATACTGTAGTAGATACTGTACATACTGTAGTAGATACTGTAGTAGATACTGTAGTAGATACTGTACATACTGTAGTAGATACTGTAGTAGATACTGTACATACTGTAATATATACTGTAGTAGATACTGTAGTAGATACTGTACATACTGTAGTACATACTGTAGTAGATACTGTACATACTGTAGTACATACTGTAGTAGATACTGTAGTAGATACTGTACATACTGTAGTACATACTGTAGTAGATACTGTAGTAGATACTGTACATACTGTAATATATACTGTAGTAGATACTGTACATACTGTAATAGATACTGTAGTAGATACTGTAGTAGATACTGTACATACTGTAGATACTGTAGTAGATACTGTACATACTGTAATATATACTGTAGTAGATACTGTACATACTGTAATATATACTGTAGTAGATACTGTAGTAGATACTGTACATACTGTAATATATACTGTAGTAGATACTGTAGTAGATACTGTAGTAGATACTGTACATACTGTAATATATACTGTAGTAGATACTGTAGTAGATACTGTACATACTGTTATATATACTGTAGTAGATACTGTACATACTGTAATATATACTGTAGTAGATACTGTACCTACTGTAATATATACTGTAGTACATACTGTAATATATACTGTAGTAGATACTGTAGTAGATACTGTACATACTGTAATATATACTGTAGTAGATACTGTAGTAGATACTGTAGTAGATACTGTGCATACTGTAGTAGATAATGTACATACTGTAATATATACTGTAGTAGATACTGTACATACTGTAATATATACTGTAGTAGATACTGTACATACTGTAATATATACTGTAGTAGATACTGTACCTACTGTAATATATACTGTAGTAGATACTGTACATGCTGTAATATATACTGTAGTAGATACTGTAGTAGATACTGTACATACTGTAATATATACTGTAGTAGATACTGTAGTAGATACTGTAGTAGATACTGTGCATACTGTAGTAGATACTGTACATACTGTAATATATAAGGTAGTAGATACTGTAGTAGATACTGTACATACTGTAATATATACTGTAGTAGATACTGTAGTAGATACTGTACATACTGTAATATATACTGTAGTAGATACTGTAGTAGATACTGTACATACTGTAATATATACTGTAGTAGATACTGTACATACTGTAATATATACTGTAGTAGATACTGTAACTACTGTAATATATACTGTAGTAGATACTGTAGTAGATACTGTACATACTGTAATATATACTGTAGTAGATACTGTAGTAGATACTGTACATACTGTAATATATACTGTAGTAGATACTGTAGTAGATACTGTAGTAGATACTGTGCATACTGTAGTAGATACTGTACATACTGTAATATATACTGTAGTAGATACTGTACATACTGTAATATATACTGTAGTAGATACTGTACATACTGTAATATATACTGTAGTAGATACTGTACATACTATAATATATACTGTAGTAGATACTGTACAATCTGTAATATATACTGTAGTAGATACTGTAGTATATACTGTACATACTGTAGTACATACTGTAGTAGATACTGTACATACTGTAGTACATACTGTAGTAGATACTGTAGTAGATACTGTACATACTGTAGTAGATACTGTAGTAGATACTGTAGTAGATACTGTACATACTGTAATATATACTGTAGTAGATACTGTAGTAGATACTGTACATACTGTAATATATACTGTAGTAGATACTGTAGTAGATACTGTAGTAGATACTGTGCATACTGTAGTAGATACTGTACATACTGTACATACTGTAGTAGATACTGTAGTAGATACTGTACATACTGTAATATATACTGTAGTAGATACTGTAGTAGATACTGTAGTAGATACTGTGCATACTGTAGTAGATACTGTACATACTGTAGTAGATACTGTACATACTGTAGTAGATACTATACATACTGTAGTAGATACTGTACATACTGTAGTAGATACTGTACATACTGTAGTAGATACTATACATACTGTAGTAGATACTGTAGTAGATACTATACATACTGTAGTAGATACTGTAGTAGATACTGTAGTAGATACTATACATACTGTAGTATATACTGTAGTAGATACTGTAGTAGATACTGTACATACTGTAATATATACTGTAGTAGATACTGTACATACTGTAATATATACTGTAGTAGATACTGTAGTAGATACTGTACATACTGTAATATATACTGTAGTAGATACTGTAGTAGATACTGTAGTAGATACTGTACATACTGTAATATATACTGTAGTAGATACTGTAGTAGATACTGTACATACTGTTATATATACTGTAGTAGATACTGTACATACTGTAATATATACTGTAGTACTGTATACTGTACCTACTGTAATATATACTGTAGTACTGTATACTGTAGTAGATACTGTAGTAGATACTGTACATACTGTAATATATACTGTAGTAGATACTGTAGTAGATACTGTAGTAGATACTGTGCATACTGTAGTAGATAATGTACATACTGTAATATATACTGTAGTAGATACTGTACATACTGTAATATATACTGTAGTAGATACTGTACATACTGTAATATATACTGTAGTAGATACTGTACCTACTGTAATATATACTGATAGTAGTAATACTGTACATAGATACTGTAATATATACTGTAGTAGATACTGTAGTAGATACTGTAGTATACTGTAATATATACTGTAGTAGATACTGTAGTAGATACTGTAGTAGATACTGTGCATACTGTAGTAGATACTGTACATACTGTAATATATACATACTGTAGTAGATACTGTAGTAGATACTGTACATACTGTAGTACATACTGTAGTAGATACTGTAGTAGATACTGTACATACTGTAATATATACTGTAGTAGATACTGTAGTAGATACTGTACATACTGTAATATATACTGTAGTAGATACTGTATACTGTAATATATACTGTAGTAGATACTGTAACTACTGTAATATATACTGTAGTAGATACTGTAGTAGATACTGTACATACTGTAATATATACTGTAGTAGATACTGTAGTAGATACTGTACATACTGTAATATATACTGTAGTAGATACTGTAGTGTACTGTAGATACTGTAGTAGATACTGTAGCATACTGTAGTAGATACTGTACATACTGTAATATATACTGTAGTAGATACTGTACATACTGTAATATATACTGTAGTAGATACTGTACATACTGTAATATATACTGTAGTAGATACTGTACATACTATAATATATACTGTAGTAGATACTGTACAATCTGTAATATATACTGTAGTAGATACTGTAGTATATACTGTACATACTGTAGTACATACTGTAGTAGATACTGTACATACTGTAGTACATACTGTAGTAGATACTGTAGTAGATACTGTACATACTGTAGTACATACTGTAGTAGATACTGTAGTAGATACTGTACATACTGTAATATATACTGTAGTAGATACTGTAGTAGATACTGTGCATACTGTATATACTGTAGTAGATACTGTAGTAGATACTGTAGTAGATACTGTGCATACTGTAGTAGATACTGTACATACTGTAGTAGATACTGTAGTAGATACTGTAGTAGATACTGTACATACTGTAATAGATACTGTAGTAGATACTGTAGTAGATACTGTGCATACTGTAGTAGATACTGTACATACTGTAATATATACTGTAGTAGATACTGTAGTAGATACTGTACATACTGTAGTAGATACTGTACATACTGTAGTAGATACTGTACATACTGTAGTAGATACTGTACATACTGTAGTAGATACTGTAGTATACTGTAGTAGATACTGTACATACTGTAGTAGATACTGTAGTAGATACTGTAGATACTGTAGTGTAATATATACTGTAGTAGATACTGTAGTAGATACTGTAGTAGATACTATACATACTGTAGTATATACTGTAGTAGATACTGTAGTAGATACTGTACATACTGTAGTAGATACTGTAGTAGATACTGTACATACTGTATACTGTAGTAGATACTGTAGTAGATACTGTAGTAGATACTGTACATACTGTAGTAGATACTGTAGTAGATACTGTAGTAGATACTATACATACTGTAGTAGATACTGTAGTAGATACTGTAGTAGATACTGTACATACTGTATAGATACTGTAGTAGATACTGTAGTAGATACTGTAGTAGATACTGTAGTAGATACTGTACATACTGTAATAGATACTGTAGTAGATACTGTACATACTGTAGTATATACTGTAGTAGATACTGTACATACTGTAATATATACTGTAGTAGATACTGTACATACTATAATATATACTGTAGTAGATACTGTACAGATACTGTAATATATACTGTAGTAGATACTGTAGTAGATACTGTACATACTGTAGTACATACTGTAGTAGATACTGTACATACTGTAGTACATACTGTAGTAGATACTGTAGTAGATACTGTACATACTGTAGTACATACTGTAGTAGATACTGTAGTAGATACTGTACATACTGTAATATATACTGTAGTAGATACTGTAGTAGATACTGTACATACTGTAATATATACTGTAGTAGATACTGTAGTAGATACTGTAGTAGATACTGTGCATACTGTAGTAGATACTGTACATACTGTACATACTGTAGTAGATACTGTAGTAGATACTGTAGTAGATACTGTACATACTGTAATAGATACTGTAGTAGATACTGTAGTATACTGTAATATATACTGTAGTAGATACTGTAGTAGATACTGTAGTAGATACTGTAGATACTGTAGTAGATACTGTACATACTGTAGTAGATACTGTACATACTGTAGTAGATACTGTAGTAGATACATACTGTAGTAGATACTGTAGTAGATACTGTAGTAGATACTGTACATACTGTAATAGATACTGTAGTAGATACTGTAGTATACTGTAGTATATATACTGTAGTAGATACTGTACATACTGTAATATATACTGTAGTAGATACTGTACATACTATACTATATACTGTAGTAGATACTGTACAATACTGTACATACTGTAATATATACTGTAGTAGATACTGTAGTATATACTGTACATACTGTAGTACATACTGTAGTAGATACTGTACATACTTTAGTACATACTGTAGTAGATACTGTAGTAGATACTGTACATACTGTAGTACATACTGTAGTAGATACTGTAGTAGATACTGTACATACTGTAATATATACTGTAGTAGATACTGTAGTAGATACTGTACATACTGTAATATATACTGTAGTAGATACTGTAGTAGATACTGTAGTAGATACTGTGCATACTGTAGTAGATACTGTACATACTGTACATACTGTAGTAGATACTGTAGTAGATACTGTAGTAGATACTGTAGTAGATACTGTGCATACTGTAGTAGAGACTGTACATACTGTAATATATACTGTAGTAGATACTGTAGTAGATACTGTAGTAGATACTGTGCATACTGTAGTAGATACTGTACATACTGTAGTAGATACTGTACATACTGTAGTAGATACTATACATACTGTAGTAGATACTGTACATACTGTAGTAGATACTGTACATACTGTAGTAGATACTATACATACTGTAGTAGATACTGTAGTAGATACTGTAGTAGATACTATACATACTGTAGTATATACTGTAGTAGATACTGTAGTAGATACTGTACATACTGTAGTAGATACTGTAGTAGATACTGTACATACTGTATACTGTAGTAGATACTGTAGTAGATACTGTAGTAGATACTGTACATACTGTAGTAGATACTGTAGTAGATACTGTAGTAGATACTATACATACTGTAGTAGATACTGTACATACTGTAGTAGATACTGTACATACTGTAGTAGATACTGTGCATACTGTAGTAGATACTGTAGTAGATACTGTAGTAGATACTGTACATACTGTAATAGATACTGTAGTAGATACTGTACATACTGTAGTACATACTGTAGTAGATATTGTAGTATATACTGTACATACTGTAGTACATACTGTAGTAGATACTGTACATACTGCAATATATACTGTAGTAGATACTGTAGTAGATACTGTAATATATACTGTAGTAGATACTGTAGTAGATACTGTACATACTGTAGTACATACTGTAGTAGATACTGTACATACTGTAGTACATACTGTAGTAGATACTGTAGTAGATACTGTACATACTGTAGTACATACTGTAGTAGATACTGTAGTAGATACTGTACATACTGTAATATATACTGTAGTAGATACTGTAGTAGATACTGTACATACTGTAATATATACTGTAGTAGATACTGTAGTATACTGTATACTGTACATACTGTAGTAGATACTGTACATACTGTAATATATACTGTAGTAGATACTGTACATACTGTAATATATACTGTAGTAGATACTGTAGTAGATACTGTAGTAGATACTGTACATACTGTTATATATACTGTAGTAGATACTGTACATACTGTAATATATACTGTAGTAGATACTGTACCTACTGTAATATATACTGTATTACATACTGTAATATATACTGTAGTAGATACTGTAGTAGATACTGTACATACTGTAATATATACTGTAGTAGATACTGTAGTAGATACTGTAGTAGATACTGTGCATACTGTAGTAGATACTGTACATACTGTAATATATACTGTAGTAGATACTGTACATACTGTAATATATACTGTAGTAGATACTGTACAATCTGTAATATATACTGTAGTAGATACTGTAGTATATACTGTACATACTGTAGTACATACTGTAGTAGATACTGTACATACTGTAGTACATACTGTAGTAGATACTGTAGTAGATACTGTACATACTGTAGTACATACTGTAGTAGATACTGTAGTAGATACTGTACATACTGTAATATATACTGTAGTAGATACTGTAGTAGATACTGTACATACTGTAATATATACTGTAGTAGATACTGTAGTAGATACTGTAGTAGATACTGTGCATACTGTAGTAGATACTGTACATACTGTACATACTGTAGTAGATACTGTAGTAGATACTGTACATACTGTAATATATACTGTAGTAGATACTGTAGTAGATACTGTAGTAGATACTGTGCATACTGTAGTAGAGACTGTACATACTGTAATATATACTGTAGTAGATACTGTAGTAGATACTGTAGTAGATACTGTGCATACTGTAGTAGATACTGTACATACTGTAGTAGATACTGTACATACTGTAGTAGATACTATACATACTGTAGTAGATACTGTACATACTGTAGTAGATACTGTACATACTGTAGTAGATACTATACATACTGTAGTAGATACTGTAGTAGATACTATACATACTGTAGTAGATACTGTAGTAGATACTGTAGTAGATACTATACATACTGTAGTATATACTGTAGTAGATACTGTAGTAGATACTGTACATACTGTAGTAGATACTGTACATACTGTATACTGTAGTAGATACTGTAGTAGATACTGTAGTAGATACTGTACATACTGTAGTAGATACTGTAGTAGATACTGTAGTAGATACTATACATACTGTAGTAGATACTGTACATACTGTAGTAGATACTGTACATACTGTAGTAGATACTGTGCATACTGTAGTAGATACTGTAGTAGATACTGTAGTAGATACTGTACATACTGTAATAGATACTGTAGTAGATACTGTACATACTGTAGTACATACTGTAGTAGATATTGTAGTAGATACTGTACATACTGTAGTACATACTGTAGTAGATACTGTACATACTGCAATATATACTGTAGTAGATACTGTAGTAGATACTGTAATATATACTGTAGTAGATACTGTAGTAGATACTGTACATACTGTAGTACATACTGTAGTAGATACTGTACATACTGTAGTACATACTGTAGTAGATACTGTAGTAGATACTGTACATACTGTAGTACATACTGTAGTAGATACTGTACATACTGTAATATATACTGTAGTAGATACTGTAGTAGATACTGTACATACTGTAATATATACTGTAGTAGATACTGTACATACTGTAATATATACTGTAGTAGATACTGTAGTAGATACTGTACATACTGTAATATATACTGTAGTAGATACTGTAGTAGATACTGTACATACTGTAATATATACTGTAGTAGATACTGTACATACTGTAATATATACTGTAGTAGATACTGTACCTACTGTAATATATACTGTAGTAGATACTGTAGTAGATACTGTACATACTGTAATATATACTGTAGTAGATACTGTAGTAGATACTGTACATACTGTAATATATACTGTAGTAGATACTGTAGTAGATACTATACATACTGTAGTAGATACTGTAGTAGATACTGTAGTAGATACTGTACATACTGTAATATATACTGTAGTAGATACTGTACATACTGTAGTAGATATTGTAGTAGATACTGTAATATATACTGTAATAGATACTGTACATACTGTAATATATACTGTAGTAGATACTGTACATACTGTAGTAGATACTGTAGTAGATACTGTAGTAGATACTGTACATACTGTAGTAGATACTGTAGTAGATACTGTACATACTGTAGTAGATACTGTAGTAGATACTATACATACTGTATGTAGTAGATACTGTACATACTGTAGTACATACTGTAGTAGATACTGTAGTAGATACTGTACATACTGTAGTACATACTGTAGTAGATACTGTAGTAGATACTGTACATACTGTAATATATACTGTAGTAGATACTGTACAATCTGTAATATATACTGTAGTAGATACTGTAGTAGATACTGTACATACTGTAATATATACTGTAGTAGATACTGTAGTAGATACTGTAGTAGATACTGTGCATACTGTAGTAGATACTGTACATACTGTACATACTGTAGTAGATACTGTAGTAGATACTGTACATACTGTAATATATACTGTAGTAGATATTGTAGTAGATACTGTAGTAGATACTGTGCATACTGTAGTAGAGACTGTACATACTGTTAAAGAAAATGTAGCGTCTGGTGATGATGGAGGTTGGCTTAATGAACGGATTAATAAATATTGTTTAAGGAATATATTTGGCAATGATTTGAGAGTGAAATTGTCCATGAATATAATATACTGTAATAGATATGTTAGTAGATTTCTTAAGAATATACTGCAGTAGATATTGTAGATACTGTAATAGAATACGTTAGTAGATTTCTTAAGAATGTACTGCAGTAGATATGGTAGATACTGTAATAGTAGTATATTTCCTACCACACAGTATTAACCCTGTAACCATACGTAATTAATATACTGCAGTAGATATTGTAGATACTGTAATAGATACGTTAGTAGATTTCCTTAGATTATACTGCAGTAGATATTGTAGATACTGTATTAGATAAGTTAGTAGATTTCCTTAGAATATACTGCAGTAGATATTGTAGATACTGTAATAGATACGTTAGTAGATGTCCTAAGAATGTACTGCAGTTGATATTGTAGATACTGTAATAGTAGTATATTTCCTAACACACAGAATTAACCCTGTAACCATACGTAATGAATGCGCGAAAAATAGATCTTTACCCATAATAGGCCGAATTTCTAAAGGAAACTATGAGATCATGTTGCAACGTTGTGTGTGTGTGTGTGTGTGTGTGTGTGTGTGTGTGTAGCTATGGTACGCACTGACTTGTTGCTGCTAGAACCCCAGAGCATTCTATCAAGTCTCTTCTGCTAGGACCCCAGAACATTCTATCAAGTCTCTTCTGCTAGAACCCCAGAACATTCTATCAAGTATCTTCTGCTAGAACCCCAGAACATTCTATCAAGTCTCTTCTGCTATGACCCCAGAACATTCTATCAAGTCTCTTCTGCTATGACCCCAGAACATTCTATCAAGTCTCTTCTGCTATGACCCCAGAACATTCTATCAAGTCTCTTCTTCTAGAACCCCAGAACATTCTATCAAGTCTCTTCTGCTAGAACCCCAGAACATTCTATCAAGTCTCTTCTGCCATGACGCCAGAACATTCTATCAAGTCTCTTCTGCCATGACCCCAGAACATTCTATCAAGTCTCTTCTTCTAGAACCCCAGAACATTCTACCACGTCTCTTTGTCAGGTACAGAGGAAGATGAAGGAGTGTTGGGGAGAACTTGTCTTTGACATGACAATAACAACAACAACAAGGAAGGAAGATCCTTAGAGAGACCGTGTCCATGTTCAACTTTTTCATATGTCTTTGCGGGAGATGTTTTTTTCCCCTTCTATTTTCAGATATTTTTCAGAAAAGGGCAAAGCTTCACCCTGAGTAAATACAAGAGAGAAACTCAATTTGGATCACCTCATGGGTGGCTAATTCTCCTCTTTATATGGAAAGCTTTTATTCACTGTCTTTTGTTTGTCTGTCCACATATTAAAGACTATATTATGAGCTCATGACCCCCTTCCCAGTGTGTTTCTTGTCTCCAGACGGTGAGACATTTTGATCAAGGGGGATTCGTCCACAGGTAGTCGATATTCTGACAGATTTGCCAAATCTTATGTTATTTTTGACGTGATAGAAACACAAAACTGTTGCAAGAGATGTTATCAGAAAAAAACATGTTTTCCTTGCCTCCGAAGCATGCCTTCACACACACACACACACACACACACACACACACGCACACACACACACACACACACGCACGCACGCACACGCACACACACACACACACACACACACACACACACACACACACACACACACACACACACACACACACACTTCTCACCGACGACCCCCCACCCCCCCACCCTAACCCACCTACACACACACCAACGGTGTGAACCTAACATCTAGAGGGTCATGTGTTCTGCTGTGTGACCAGGAGTCTCTCCTGTGAGCCCCTCCCCCCAGTAGGAATAATTGTGCAGTGAGGTTGAGGCAGCGGAGCAGAGAGCAGCACCTGGCCGTCGTGACACCCTAGATGACCATATGGAGACACACACACACACACACACACGCACGCACACACACACACACACACCCAACTGGGCAATCCACAATCCCACAGACGCCATGTGGCCAGAGAGCCCTGGGTTTTACACAGCAGACCGACGGGGACCGTATGGACAGGAGGCAACTGAGAACGGAGGACCCTGAGTCTATGGAGAGGTAGATTCAGACAGCTGGGATGGACAGGAGGCATCTGAGAACGGAGGACCCTGAGTCTATGGAGAGGTAGATTCAGACAGCTGGGATGGACAGGAGGCAACTGAGAACGGAGGACCCTGAGTCTATGGAGAGGTAGATTCAGACAGCTGGGATGGACAGGAGGCAACTGAGAACGGAGGACCCTGAGTCTATGGAGAGGTAGATTCAGACAGCTGGGATGGACAGGAGGCATCTGAGAACGGAGCACCCTGAGTCTATGGAGAGGTAGATTCAGACAGCTGGGATCAGCAGGCAGAGAGAGAGAGAGAGAGAGAGAGAGAGAGAGAGAGAGAGAGAGAGAGAGAGAGAGAGAGAGAGAGAGAGAGAGAGAGAGAGAGAGAGAGAGAGAGAACAGATTGTACGTCACTGTAATAGTGTCAAATGAGCATTACCTACAGGACATTACATACAGGACATTAGCTACAGGACATTACCTACAGGATATTACCTACAGGACATTACCTACAGGACATTACATACAGGACATTACCTACAGGACATTATATACAGGACATTACCTACAGGACATTACATACAGGACATTACCTACAGGACATTACCTACAGGATATTACCTACAGGACATTACCTACAGGACATTACATACAGGACATTACCTACAGGACATTATATACAGGACATTACCTACAGGACATTACATACAGGACATTACCTACAGGACATTACATACAGGGCATTATCCTCGGGACATTACCTACAGGGCATTATCATCAGGACATTACCTACAGGACATTACCTACAGGACATTACATACAGGACATTACCTACAGGACATTACATACAGGGCATTATCCTCAGGACATTACCTACAGGACATTACCTACAGGATATTACCTACAGGACATTACCTACAGGACATTACATACAGGACATTACCTACAGGACATTATATACAGGACATTACCTACAGGACATTACATACAGGACATTACCTACAGGACATTACCTACAGGATATTACCTACAGGACATTACCTACAGGACATTACATACAGGACATTACCTACAGGACATTATATACAGGACATTACCTACAGGACATTACATACAGGACATTACCTACAGGACATTACATACAGGGCATTATCCTCAGGACATTACCTACAGGGCATTATCATCAGGACATTACCTACAGGACATTACCTACAGGACATTACATACAGGACATTACCTACAGGACATTACATACAGGGCATTATCCTCAGGACATTACCTACAGGACATTACCTACAGGATATTACATACAGGACATTACCTACAGGACATTACATACAGGACATTACCTACAGGACATTACCTACAGGACATTACCAACAGGACATTACATACAGGACATTATCCGCAGGACATTACCTACATGACATTATCCTCAGGACATTACCAACAGGACATTACATACAGGACATTACATACAGGACATTATCCTCAGGACATTACCTACAGGACATTATCCTAAGGACATTACCTACAGGATATTATCCTCAGGACATTACCTACAGGACATTAGCTACAGGACATTACCTACAGGACATTACATACAGGACATTACCTACAGGACATTACCTACAGGACATTAGCTACAGGACATTATCCTCAGGACATTACATACAGGACATTACCTACATGGCATTATCCTCAGGACATTACCTACAGGACATTATCCTCGGGACATTACCTACAGGACATTACATACAGGACATTACATACAGGACATTACCTACGTGGCATTATCCTCAGGACATTACCTACAGGACATTATCCTCAGGACATTACCTACAGGACATTTCCTACCGTACATTACATACAGGACATTACCTACATGGCATTATCCTCAGGACATTACCTACAGGGCATTATCCTCAGGACATTACCTACAGGACATTACATACATGGCATTATCCTCAGGATATTACCTACAGGACATTACCTACAGGACATTACCAACAGGACATTACATACAGGACATTATCCTCAGGACATTACCTACAGGACATTATCCTCAGGACATTGCCAACAGGACATTACATACAGGACATTACATACAGGACATTATCCTCAGGACATTACCTACAGGACATTATCCTAAGGACATTACCTACAGGATATTATCCTCAGGACATTACCTACAGGACATTAGCTACAGGACATTACCTACAGGACATTAGCTACAGGACATTACATACAGGACATTATCCCCAGGACATTACCTACAGGACATTATCCTAAGGACATTACCTACAGGACATTACCTACAGGACATTATCCTCAGGACATTAGCCACAGGACATTATCATCAGGACATTACTTACAGGACATTACCTACAGGACATTACTTACATTATAGTTTATGAGTTGCTGTATAGTCATTTGCATTCTGAAGTTTTTCTTCAACTTGTTAAATGTTTTCAGGGCTGTCACCGAAACATGGCTGCTAAAAAAAATACATTTAAATAATATTTCAGTGGGTGTGGGTTTTTCCGTTTTTTATACTAAATGTTACGACAGCCCAACATTTATTTGAGTGATTTTCCAAACTGCCCCGACTAAAGTCTTCCAATGACCTCATACCAATAATGAGTGTATAAGAGGCTAATGTAGCTTCTGACCTTCTAGCTAAAATGTCCTCTAGTCGTTATCTCTTCATGTGAATTTCAGCTTGATCGTCTCAGGCGTCGTTAACGGTGAAATATCTTTCTGTAATTTCTCCTTTAACCCACCGATGGGTCTTCATAACCCACGGTACTATGTGGAAGAACTCTCCAGTAAAACTGTTAGAAAATATAACTTTCACGTTTTTTAAAAATGTTTTAATTTCTTTAATCCCGACTGTGAGAATTGCTCGATAAAGTCGAGACAGATGCCTTCTCAAGAAAGCTGTTATTGTCGAGGGTCTGCTCTCTTCGCCGACACCTGCTCCATGGCAATTTGCTTGTTTAAAGGCTTCATATAAAGGTGATCATTTATTCCAGCTTTATCCTTCGTTATTATCCAATGGGCCTACTGCTCTGTGGAAGCAGGGGCACATTGGTGGGTTGGTAGGGTGAGTGCTCTGTGGAAGCAGGGGCACATTGGTGGGTTGGTAGGCCTACTGCTCTGTGGAATCAGGGTCAAATTGGTGGGTTGGTAGGGTGAGTGCTCTGTGGAAGCAGGGGCACATTGGTGGGTTGGTAGGGTGACACCAGTTCACCAGCCGATGATTTGATCTTGACAGCTTCCACATCACACAGTTTTAAAGTAATTCACTTTTGCTGATTAAAGTGTCTATTTCGAGTGCAATTTAAACTCAGGCCTGAACGACGGGCTCTATGTATCAAGTTTAAGGTATGACCCAGATGCAGACCGTGTCCAAGAAACAAAAGTTTATTTCTTAAACAGGGGCAGGCAAACGACAGGTCAAAGGAAGGCAGATGACAGGTCAAAGGATGACAGCTCAAAGGAAGGCAGACGACAGGTCAAAGACAGGCAGATGACAGGTCAAAGGCAGGCAGACGACAGGTCAAAGGAAGGCAGACGACAGGTCAAAGACAGGCAGACGACAGGTCAAAGGAAGGCAGATGACAGGTCAAATGAAGGCAGGGGTCAATTATTCAGAGAGGGTGCAGAGTCCAGAACGGCAGGCAGGCTCAGGGTCAGGGTCACGGTCAGGGTCAGGGTCAGGGCAGGCAGGGGTCAATAATCCAAACATTTGGGGTAAGGTACAGAACGGCAGGCGGTCTAAGGGTCAGGGCAGGCAGAACGGTCAAAACCGGGAAGGACTAGAAAACAGGAGCAAGAAACAGGCAGGAGCAGGGGGAACAAACGCTGGTAGGTTTCACAAACAAAACAAACTGGCAACAGACAAACAGAGAACACAGGTATAAATACACAGGGGATAATGGGGAAGATGGGCGACACCTGGAGGGGGGTGGAGACAATCACAAAGACAGATGGAACAGATCGGAGTGTAACACAATGCTCTCCACTGTGTCTCTCCCCTCTTCCCTCTATGTATTTCCGACTACCACTGACTTTGCTGATAACGACACTGAATAAAAAAAATAGAAAAGCAACAGGAAACAATTTCAAAGATTTTACTGAGCTAAAGTTCATAAAAGTAAAACAGTCAACTTAAATAAATTCATGAAGCCCTAATCCATAGATTTCACATGATTGAGCAGGGGCACATCCATGGGTTGGTCTGGGAGGGCATAGGCCCACCCATTTGGGAGCAAGGCCCTGCCAATTCCCCACAAAAGAGTTTTATTAAAACTTCTTACGGGCAGGTAGCGTCCCACCAGGCCAACATCCGGTGAAATGGCAGAGTGCGAAATTCAAAAATCAAAAGTAATAATAGGCAGACGGGGCGGCAGGGTAGCCTAGTGACTAGTAATCGGAAGGTTGCAAGTTCAAACCCCTGAGCTGACAAGGTACAAATCTGTTGTTCTGCCCCTGAATAGGCACTTAACCCACTGTTCCTAGACTGTCATTGAAAATAAGAATTTGTTCTTAACTGACTTGCCGAGTTAAATAAAGGTAAAATAAAAATATTAAACATTCATAAAAATACAAGTGTTAAACATCATTCTTTAGCTTATAATCTTGGTAATCGAACCGCGTGGTCCAATTTACAATAGGCTTTTCGGCGAAAGCGTAGCATTTGGTTGGACAGCGCCTCACATACGCCTCACATACGCCCTGCATTAACATACATTCATAACCTGCACAGGTGTCACAAAACACAAAAATAGCGATAAAATAAATCACTTACCTTTGAATATCTTCATCGTTTTGCAATCCAATATGTCCCAGTTACACAATGAATGGTCGTTTTGTTCAATAAAGTCCTTCTTTATATCCCAAAAAAGGTCTGTTTATTTGGCGCGTTTGATTCAGTAATCCACCTGTTCCAACGCGCCCAACACGCCTACAAACTAATCTAAAAAGATACCTGTAAACACCATCCAAACAATTCAAACAACGTTTCTAATCCAACCTCAGGTACCCTAATATGTAAATAATCAATACAATTGTAAGGCGGAATAAACTGTGTTCAACAGCGGAGAAAAAGAACTAGGAGCTCGCAGTCATTCATGCGCACCCAAAAGACTAGAATTCCTTCTGAGTGACACTTTTAAAAAATACGACTACTTCTTCATTTTTCAGAAAACAAGCATGAAACCATTTCTAAAGACTGTTGACATCTAGTGGAAGCCATAGGAACTGAAAAAGAACCAGGAGCTCGCAGTCATTCATGCGCAGCAAAAGACTAGAGTCCGAGTGACACTTCGAAAGAATACGGCTACTTCTTCATTTTTCAGAAAACAAGCATGGAAACAATTTCTAAAGACTGTTGACATCTAGTGGAAGCCATAGGAACTGAAACCTGGGTCCTAATAATTAGAAAAGCATTGAGAAGTCCAATGACCTCAACAAAAAAAAATCCTGGATGGATTGTCCTAGGGGTTTCGCCTGCCAAATCAGTTCTGTTATACCCACAGACAATATCGTAACAGTTTTAGAAACTTCAGAGTGTTATCTATCCAATGGTACCGCATATCCTAGCTTCTGGGCCTGAGTAACAGGCAGTTTACTTAGGGCACGTTTGTCATCCAAACTTCAAAATACTACCACCTACCCCAGAGAGGTTAAAGACAGAAATACCACTCAGCAGCTCCCCTTCTCCCTTCTCAGACAGAAATGCACCTCAGTTTCATCAGCTGTCCAGGTGGCTCGTCTCAGACCATCCTGCAGGAGAAGAAGCAGGATGTGGAGGTCCTGGGCTGGCGTGGTTACACGTGGTCTTGGGGATTGTGAGGCCGATTGGAACTACTGATAAATTCCCTAAAACAACTTTTGTAGGCAGCTTATGGTAGAGAAATGACCGTTACATTCTCTGGCAACAGCGCTGGTGGTCATTCCTGCAGTCAGAATGCCAACTGCATGTTCCCTCAAAACTTGAGACATCTGTGGCATTGTGTTGTGTGACAAAAATTTGCACAATTTAGAGTGTTTTTTTTGTGTGTCCCCAGCACAAGGTACACCTGTGTAATGACCACGCTGTTTAATCAGCTTTTTGATATGCCACACCTGTCAGGTGGATGGTTGATCTTGGCAAAGGAGAAATTATCATTAACAGGGATATAAACCAATTTGTGCACAGCATTTGTGAAAAATAAGGTTTTTGAGCCACATATGGAATATTTCTGGCATATTTTATTTCAGGTCATGAAACATGGGACCAACACTTACCATGTTGTGTTTATATATTTGCTCATTGTACATTATTGTGTGTGTGTGTGTGTGTGTGTGTGTGTGTGTGTGTGTGTGTGTGTGTGTGTGTGTGTGTGTGTGTGTGTGTGTGTGTGTGTGTGTGTGTGTGTGTGTGTGTGTGTGTGTGTGTGTGTGTGTGTGTGTGTGTGTGTGTGTGTGTGTGTGTGTGTGTGTGTGTGTGTGTGTGTGTGTGTGTGTGTGTGTGTGTGTGTGTGTGTGTGTGTGTGTGTGTGTGTGTGTGTGTGTGTGTGTGTGTGTGTGTGTGTGTGTGTGTGTGTGTGTGTGTGTGTGTGTGTGTGTGTGTGTGTGTGTGTGTGTGTGTGTGTGTGTGTGTGTGTGTGTGTGTGTGTGTGTGGTGGGCTCTGCCAGTCACACAAAGCTGCTATCATTCATGGGTGACTTGTACAAAGTGCTGGTGTTAATGCCAAGCTAATGCCCAGCGTTGGCAGTGGGACAGCACAGACTCAGGAAGTGCACCACTTACCTCCCCTGCTGTAAACAAAACAAGCACTTGGAGAGGACCGCTAATGACTGCTAATGCTGACACAGACAGACAGTTTGAGGAGTCAACTCTGAGGAGTTGAGAGGTTATAGGATCTGAATACGTACTACATGAATAGAATCAGACAGACAGGTTGAGAAGTGAGGTTATGGAGTCTGTGTCAATAGAATCAGACAGACAGGTTGAGAAGTGAGGTTATGGAGTCTGTGTCATTAGAATCAGACAGACAGGTTGAGAAGTGAGGTTATGGAGTCTGTGTCAATAGAATCAGACAGACAGGTTGAGAAGTGAGGTTATGGAGTCTGTGTCATTAGAATCAGACAGACAGGTTGAGAAGTGAGGTTATGGAGTCTGTGTCAATAGAATCAGACAGACAGGTTGAGAAGAAGTGAGGTGAGGGTTGAGAAGTGGAGTCTGTGTCATTAGAATCAGACAGACAGGTTGAGAAGTGAGGTTATGGAGTCTGTGTATATAGAATCAGACAGACAGGTTGAGAAGTGAGGTTATGGAGTCTGTGTCAATAGAATCAGACAGACAGGTTGAGAAGTGAGGTTATGGAGTCTGTGTCAATAGAATCAGACAGACAGGTTGAGAAGTGAGGTTATGGAGTCTGTGTCATTAGAATCAGACAGACAGGTTGAGAAGTGAGGTTATGGAGTCTGTGTCATTAGAATCAGACAGACAGGTTGAGAAGTGAGGTTATGGAGTCTGTTGAGAAGTGAGGTTATGGAGTGTATATAGAATCAGACAGACAGGTTGAGAAGTGAGGTTATGGAGTCTGTGTCAATAGAATCAGACAGACAGGTTGAGAAGTGAGGTTATGGAGAATCTGAGAAGTGAGGTCTGTGTCAATAGAATCAGACAGACAGGTTGAGAAGTGAGGTTATGGAGTCTGTGTATATAGAATCAGAATCAGACAGACAGGGTTGAGAAGTGAGGTTATGGAGTCTGTGTCATTGATAGAATCAGACAGACAGGTTGAGAAGTGAGGTTATGGAGTCTGTGTCAATTAGAATCAGACAGACAGGTTGAGAAGTGAGGTTATGAGTCTGTGTCAATAGAATCAGACAGACAGGTTGAGAAGGAGGTTATGGAGTCTGTGTCATTGAGAAGTAGAATCTGTGTCAGACAGACAGGTTGAGAAGTGAGGTTATGGAGTCTGTGTCATTAGAATCAGACAGACAGGTTGAGAAGTGAGGTTATGGAGTCTGTGTATATAGAATCAGACAGACAGGTTGAGAAGTGAGGTTATGGAGTCTGTGTCAATAGAATCAGACAGACAGGTTGAGAAGTGAGGTTATGGAGTCTGTGTCATTAGAATCAGACAGACAGGTTGAGAAGTGAGGTTATGGAGTCTGTGTATATAGAATCAGACAGACAGGTTGAGAAGTGAGGTTATGGAGTCTGTGTCATTAGAATCAGACAGACAGGTTGAGAAGTGAGGTTATGGAGTCTGTGTCATTAGAATCAGACAGACAGGTTGAGAAGTGAGGTTATGGAGTCTGTGTCAGAATCAGACAGACAGGTTGAGAAGTGAGGTTATGGAGTCTGTGTATATAGAATCAGACAGACAGGTTGAGAAGTGAGGTTATGGAGTCTGTGTCATTAGAATCAGACAGACAGGTTGAGAAGTGAGGTTATGGAGTCTGTGTCAATAGAATCAGACAGACAGGTTGAGAAGTGAGGTTATGGAGTCTGTGTCATTAGAATCAGACAGACAGGTTGAGAAGTGAGGTTATGGAGTCTGTGTATATAGAATCAGACAGACAGGTTGAGAAGTGAGGTTATGGAGTCTGTGTATAGTCAGACAGACAGACAGGTTGAGAAGTGAGGTTATGGAGTCTGTGTCATTAGAATCAGACAGACAGGTTGAGAAGTGAGGTTATGGAGTCTGTGTCATTAGAATCAGACAGACAGGTTGAAAGTGAGGTTATGGAGTCTGTGTATATAGAATCAGACAGACAGGTTGAGAAGTGAGGTTATGGAGTCTGTGTCAGAATCAGACAGACAGGTTGAGAAGTGAGGTTATGGAGTCTGTGTCAATAGAATCAGACAGACAGGTTGAGAAGTGAGGTTATGGAGTCTGTGTCAGTCAGACAGACAGGTGTGAGGTTATGGAGTCTGTGTATATAGAATCAGACAGACAGGTTAGAATCAGACAGACAGGTTGAGAAGTGAGGTTATGGAGTCTGTGTCATATAGAATCAGACAGACAGGTTGAGAAGTGAGGTTATGGAGTCTGTGTCATAGAATCAGACAGACAGGTTGAGAAGTGAGGTTATGGAGTCTGTGTCATTAGAATCAGACAGACAGGTTGAGAAGTGAGGTTATGGAGTCTGTGTCATATAGAATCAGACAGACAGGTTGAGAAGTGAGGTTATGGAGTCTGTGTATATAGAATCAGACAGACAGGTTGAGAAGTGAGGTTATGGAGTCTGTGTCAATAGAATCAGACAGACAGGTTGAGAAGTGAGGTTATGGAGTCTGTGTCATATAGAATCAGACAGACAGGTTGAGAAGTGAGGTTATGGAGTCTGTGTCAATAGAATCAGACAGACAGGTTGAGAAGTGAGGTTATGGAGTCTGTGTCATTAGAATCAGACAGACAGGTTGAGAAGTGAGGTTATGGAGTCTGTGTCAATAGAATCAGACAGACAGGTTGAGAAGTGAGGTTATGGAGTCTGTGTCAATAGAATCAGACAGACAGGTTGAGAAGTGAGGTTATGGAGTCTGTGTATATAGAATCAGACAGACAGGTTGAGAAGTGAGGTTATGGAGTCTGTGTGAATCAGACAGACAGGTTAGAATCAGACAGACAGGTTGAGAAGTGAGGTTATGGAGTCTGTGTCAATAGAATCAGACAGACAGGTTGAGAAGTGAGGTTATGGAGTCTGTGTCAATAGAATCAGACAGACAGGTTGAGAAGTGAGGTTATGGAGTCTGTGTCATTAGAATCAGACAGACAGGTTGAGAAGTGAGGTTATGGAGTCTGTGTCATTAGAATCAGACAGACAGGTTGAGAAGTGAGGTTATGGAGTCTGTGTCAATAGAATCAGACAGACAGGTTGAGAAGTGAGGTTATGGAGTCTGTGTATATAGAATCAGACAGACAGGTTGAGAAGTGAGGTTATGGAGTCTGTGTATATAGAATCAGACAGACAGGTTGAGAAGTGAGGTTATGGAGTCTGTGTATATAGAATCAGAGGTTGAGAAGTGAGGTTATGGAGTTGAGAATCAGAGGTTGAGAAGTGAGGTTATGGAGTCTGTGTCATTAGAATCAGACAGACAGGTTGAGAAGTGAGGTTATGGAGTCTGTGTCAATAGAATCAGACAGACAGGTTGAGAAGTGAGGTTATGGAGTCTGTGTCAATAGAATCAGACAGACAGGTTGAGAAGTGAGGTTATGGAGTCTGTGTCATTAGAATCAGACAGACAGGTTGAGAAGTGAGGTTATGGAGTCTGTGTATATAGAATCAGACAGACAGGTTGAGAAGTGAGGTTATGGAGTCTGTGTATATAGAATCAGACAGACAGGTTGAGAAGTGAGGTTATGGAGTCTGTGTCATTAGAATCAGACAGACAGGTTGAGAAGTGAGGTTATGGAGTCTGTGTATATAGAATCAGACAGACAGGTTGAGAAGTGAGGTTATGGAGTCTGTGTCAATAGAATCAGACAGACAGGTTGAGAAGTGAGGTTATGGAGTCTGTGTCATTAGAATCAGACAGACAGGTTGAGAAGTGAGGTTATGGAGTCTGTGTCAATAGAATCAGACAGACAGGTTGAGAAGTGAGGTTATGGAGTCTGTGTCATTAGAATCAGACAGACAGGTTGAGAAGTGAGGTTATGGAGTCTGTGTCATTAGAATCAGACAGACAGGTTGAGAAGTGAGGTTATGGAGTCTGTGTCATTAGAATCAGACAGACAGGTTGATGAGGTTATGGAGTCTGTGTCATTAGAATCAGACAGACAGGTTGAGAAGTGAGGTTATGGAGTCTGTGTCATTAGAATCAGACAGACAGGTTGAGAAGTGAGGTTATGGAGTCTGTGTCATTAGAATCAGACAGACAGGTTGAGAAGTGAGGTTATGGAGTCTGTGTCATTAGAATCAGACAGACAGGTTGAGAAGTGAGGTTATGGAGTCTGTGTATATAGAATCATTCATAACACACCAAGGGAGTCATATTTATTAGTGGGAAACAGGGATTTTATTTACTCTATTTTTGAAGGGGGCAGGTGGGTAACATACCCACGTTGCCTTGGTGATGTCATGCGAAGTGTGTGTGTGCAAGGTGTGTGTGTGTGTGTTTATGTACAGTATATGTGCATCAGGTGGTGTTGCAGCGCCTCATTGGACAGAGGCAGCATGCGCTCTGGACCTGAGCAGCAGGAGGACAGCGTCTAATGATCCAAACTGGCATCTGCCACCTAATCTGATCTTTATCTCTCTCCGGTCTCTCTCCGTACATGTCCAGAATATTCTTCCATCCTCGCATGCTATCACGTTTTTCTCGTACATTTCATGGATTATAATTTATATAAAAGGAAATATGAATACAAATAATTTAGTAGTTTTCATGACAGAAGGGTGTCCAGGTGATACCTAGATATAAAGGGCTGGATGAAGGATGT
>NC_088405.1:5423094-5424324 GCF_034236695.1 Oncorhynchus nerka
GTACTGGTACAGAGTCAATGTGGAGGCTATATACAGGGGGTACTGGTACAGAGTCAATGTGGAGGCTATATACAGGGGGTACCGGTACAGAGTCAATGTGGAGGTTATATACAGGGGGTACTGGTACAGAGTCAATGTGGAGGCTATATACAGGGGGGTAGTGGTACAGAGTCAATGTGGAGGCTATATACAGGGGGTAGTGGTACAGAGTCAATGTGTGAGGCTATATACAGGGGGTACCAGTACAGAGTCTGTGTGGAGACTATATACAGGGGTACTGGTACAGAGTCAATGTGGAGGCTATATACAGGGGGTACCAGTACAGAGTCTGTGGAGACTATATACAGGGGTACCAGTACAGAGTCAATGTGGAGGCTATATACAGGGGGTACTGGTACAGAGTCAATGTGGAGGCTATATACAGGGGTACCAATTAGTACAGAGTCAATGTGGAGGCTATATACAGGGGGTAGTGGTACAGAGTCAATGTGGAGGCTATATACAGGGGGTAGTGGTACAGAGTCAATGTGGAGGCTATATACAGGGGGTAGTGGTACAGAGTCAATGTGGAGGCTATATACAGGGGGTACCGGTACAGAGTCTGTGTGGAGACTATATACAGGGGGTACTGGTACAGAGTCAATGTGGAGGCTATATACAGGGGGTACCGGTACAGAGTCAATGTGGAGACTATATACAGGGGGTACTGGTACAGAGTCAATGTGGAGGCTATATACAGGGGGTACCGGTACAGAGTCTGTGTGGAGACTATATACAGGGGGTACTGGTACAGAGTCAATGTGGAGGCTATATACAGGGGGTACCGGTACAGAGTCAATGTGGAGGCTATATACAGGGGGTACCGGTACAGAGTCTGTGTGGAGGCTATATACAGGGGGTACTGGTACAGAGTCTGTGTGGAGACTATATACAGGGGGTACCAGTACAGAGTCAGTGTGGAGGCTATATACAGGGGGTACCGGTACAGAGTCTGTGTGGAGACTATATACAGGGGGTACTGGTACAGAGTCTGTGGAGGCTATATACAGGGGGTACTGTACAGAGTCTGTGTGGAGGCTATATACAGGGGGTACCAGGTACAGAGTCAATGTGGAGACTATATACAGGGGGTACCAGTACAGAGTCAATGTGGAGGCTATATACAGGGGGTACTGGTACAGAGTCTGTGTGGAGACTATATACAGGGGGTACTGGTACAGAGTCAGTGTG